>NC_134354.1:34056698-34229198 GCF_048569485.1 Anomaloglossus baeobatrachus | reverse complement strand
AGCACACATCACTGCGTGTGACACCTCAGGAACGACGAACTGCAGCTTACGTGCGGCCGCCGGCAACGAGGAAAGAAGGAAGGTGGGCGGGATGTTACATCCCGCTCATCTCCACCCCTCCGCTTCAATTGGGCGGCCGCTTAGTGACGCCACTGTGACGCCACACAAACCGCCCCCCTTAGAAAGAAGGCGGTTTGCCGGCAACAGCGACGTTGCTGGGCAGGTATGTGCGTGTGACGGCTCTGAACGATATTGTGCGCCACGGGCAGCGATTTGCCCGTGACACACAAACGACGGGGGTGGGTGCTTTCACCAGCGATATCGATAGCGACATCGCTGCATGTAACACCCCCTTTACATTGCGCATAGAATATTATAGGCGACCTATTCGTTGGATATTCGCGAAGCCAAATATTTGAGGTATTCGATCATCCCTATTAATTACCCATTACTTTGTATTAGTACAGTGTAATAATTCATTTCCAAAGTGGTGTGTTGCAAGAATGTAACGTGACACGAGGCGGTAGTCATTGTCGAGGTCCGCATCTTCTGCGCCCCGGCATGCTACATGAAAGAAAAGATCCTGGTTGGGTGTGTGGGGCTGTATACAGAAAACAGGAGGTCTGTCTCCTTACAAATCCCCCTTCTTTAATGATGGCCGTCCTTGACCATTCGGAATACCTGGAAGACACCAATGCACTGCACTACACACATTTTATTCAACATGACGTCTTCTGTCTTTTCTTCTCTGGAGTTACGCAAACCTGGTCCTACTCGGTTAGGACCCCAGAACCACAACCAATAAAGTCCATTGGTTTTAACCCTACAACAGTCCATTGTTTTGATTTGTCCATTAGACCAGTTTCTTTACGACCTATTTGACTTGTATCCTGTGGACTACAGTCCATCCCTGTAAGAGATGCCCATCATATCGAGGGTATAGTCCATATATCCTGTCTGACCATAGGATGGATGCACAGTCCTTCATTATCCGGTTAATACTTAGGGGTACTTTGCACGCTGCGACATCGCTAGCCGATGATAGCGATGCCGAGCGCGATAGTCCCCGCCCCCGTCGCACATGCAATATCTTGTGATAGCTGCCGTAGCGAACATTATCGCTATGGCAGCTTCACACGCACTTACCTGCCCTGCGACGTCGCTCTGGCCGGTGACCCGCCTCCTTCCTAAGGGGGCGGGTCGTGTGGCGTCACAGCGACGTCACACGGCAGGCGACCAATAGAAGCGGAGGGGCGGAGATGAGCGGGACGTAAACATCCCGTACACCTCCTTCTTCCGCATAGCCGGTGGAGGCAGGTAAGGAGATGTTCCTCGCTCCTGCAGCTTCATACACAGCGATGTGTGCTGCCGCAGGAATGAGGAACAACATCGTATCTCCTATTGGTGCGACATTATGAAAATGACCGACGCTACACAGATCACCGATTTTCGACGTTTTTGCGATCGTTTATCAGCGCATCTAGGCTTTACACGTTGTGACGTCGTTACCGATTTGGGTCGATTTGACCCTGACGATATCGCAGTAGCGATGTCGCAACGTGCAAAGTACCCCTTAGAATGGAGACACAGTTCTTTTAGCTCCAGTCCTATCCATGTGACAGGCTCACAGTGTCTAAGGGGCAAAGTCCATTTTTGGATTGAGAAAAGCCCTTAGCAAATGGCGTGCAGCCCTCTTGTGCCTTCAAAATCCCTCATTCAAGCGGGGGGTTTGCAACATAAGCAAATAAACAGGAAAGGGGATCAACAATCTCTTCAGCCATCCATGGCTAACAATAGGGTGAGTCTCGGGCATGTGGATTGTAGTCCCACTGATTTGTGGGCTTCCGCGAACTTTAGAACTGTTCAGCTAGTGCAACAGGTGCAACACGGTCTCCTCAGCATCCGACTCCCCTCCTCTTTCACTGGTCTTTGGCCATCCATTCGGACTTCCTTCAGGGTTGAAATTGCAATCGCCAACAACTGTGAGCGTAAGACTACCAGCTGCTTGGCCCTTCCTTGGGCTATGAACTAAGACTTGGTGTGAGACTCGGCCTCCAACTCACTCTCTCTCTCAAGACCAGGTGACCTTCTCTGACAGGCCACCCAACCTTACCTCCTCCAACATGAAGGTTATCAACCACTGTGACCTGGTCCTCCTTTGAACGGCAAACCATACAATGCTTGTTTCCTTGCCATCACTGCTACCTTCTCCACTCTCTGAAGGCAAGTGGCGCCATCTTTTTCATCGCTTGGCATTTGGAGTCACTGCTCCACCTCCTGAGGGGTGGGTTCTCATCTAGCTCATCATCTCATTTTTTAGACTCCAACGTCCATTTTCTGCTGTCACTCTGCACAGGGTGGGTCTTCGGCTTCCACTTCGGCTTACAAGGGCAGGCACCTCTGGAGGGTTAGATTGACCCATCCTCCATGTAGCATGGACATTCCCCATTAATTTGAACCTTCCAAATGCAAAGTTTTTTCCTACCGTCTACGCCAGGTGTAACGTAAGGGGAGGCGTTAGTCATGGGAGAGGTCTGCGTCTTCTGCACCCTGGCACACTACATGAAAGAGGGGGTCCTGGCTTATTAACCAGTTCATTGAGAGAGACCACCAGTTCTTTAAAAATGTGATTTTACTCAACAATAAATTGATAACAACTTTGTACATATTTTTGTATGTTCATTTGCACAGAACATCTCTAGATACACTCTCTATACTTCCTCTGCTTTACCTGTTTCAGCCTCCATTAGTCTTGTCTGTTCTAACACAACCCAGACTGGCACCACAGTACAGTCCATGAAGGTCATATTTTCCTCCCACGGTTATGCGTCTTCTCCCTCTTAAAGGGATAACTTGCCAATATGGCCAGACCTAGCTTGCTGATACTTAGGGAACTCCTGTCCAGGGGTCTCGCATCGTCTTACGGTGTGCTCTGACTTGACCCGTTACCTCTAAGAGTTGTAATCTCCTCCAGGCTGCACTGCTAGGCGTCCTCTCTTTGGACCTGTCTTAATTCGGTCACTTAGTCCTTCAATCACCCCTCGATCTGTCTCCACCCGATAACTCTGCTTCTTGGTTTTCTCTTACTTGGGATCTCGCTATCTTTGTCTCAGCTCCGTCTCTCTCTAGGACACCCGCGTTATGCAGCCTCATTGACTAATCAGACCTTAGGTCTATCTTTGTCTCAAGTTGGTCCGTGTTTGACGTTCTTTCAAGATACTTTCCTCTGTCCCTATAGTAGCCCCTTCATTAAAGCACCACTCCAGCATTTTTTGTTGTTGCACCGCTGGAGTGGTGCTTTAATCTAAGTCCCTGACCCCTGTCAGACACTCACCTTCCGGCTGCTTTATCTTCTATCGCAGCTGCTCTAGTTGCTTTTGGCGATTTGTGACCTGGCGGTGCTCTTCAGTGTTTCATGGAGCGCACCGGAGATTGCAAATCAATACAAGTCTATGAGAGCCTCGTTCTGGCTCTCATTCACTTGTTTTGAGACCTTCTGATGTAACTTTTGACATACTGTCAGCAAAACACAACACATCACTACCACACATCACAGTTAATGGCACATGACCATCACAATAACGCAGGACATAATACACATTGCATTTTACACTAGACATCAACACTGATCACATTGTAAGAACAACATTAATGTCTTCAAGGGGGAGCGGGCGGTATGTCCATCTCTTTACAGGGAATTTTGGGGGATTTTACAAACATTTCCAACTTTTTAAAATCATTTTTTACATACATTTATGGAGAAATTCTGCCTTATGGTTAGATACTCATTCATTAAGTGGAGGAAAGGGGTTGTGGCTCAGAGGGGAAAGGAATGTGGTTAAATAGGTGAGAATGTCGCGGGCGGGGAGGAGGGTGTCAGCACACTACGCTCGCCCCCTTCTGCTCGGGTCCGGCGGCCGCTGCTCAGTGGTGGCTCGAGCCGTAGGCCGGATCCCGGGGGTTCCTTGAGCGGCACTCCTCGCCCGTGAGTGAAAGGGGTTTGTTGGGTGTGGGGATGATTATGGTCCGTGACGCCACCCACGGTTGTGGTGATTTCACCACCGCTGCTCAGTACGGGGATCCCGGGGATGGTGATGCGGAGCAGCCAGGTGTTGTGTTGCCCCTCCGTGGGCAGGGGTTGGTGATCCCGGGGCCCGGTGAAGGTTTGTGAGGTGCGGGGCCTGGTGGGCGCAGGGACGCGGGGGCAGCGCTGTGCCTTGCGGCACTGTGGTACTCACTCAGCCTGAGACACGGACACAGTTTGTACGGTAAACCAAACGGCTGGTAGGACGGTCCCACAGACGGCTGCACCTGCACTCCCGGTAGGTGACGGTGATGTCCCTCTTCCTTGCACCTATGGTTGACTTGTGGTAGCGGTGGATTCCCTCCGGTTACCCGCTCCCCGACTACAATCTGGGCCGGAGGAGCTCTACACTTTGCCCGCAGGCGCTGGCCCTGAGAAACTGGTGCCGTGGCGGTGGCGGTGTCTCTCTGCTTCAGGTTGGGCTGTTGCCTTCAATCGGGACTTGGTTGTTGGGGGATCTACGTCCCCTTCACTGACGGATTCGGCAAATTTGGCGACTCCTAGCCTTGCCGGGGTCCGAGAGGCCCCTGCCCTGGTGCTGACTGTCCTTCGGAACACTGCTCCAGACCGCCGGGCACACAGCCAACGGGGTCCTTCCAGGAACTTCCAAACGGTCCCCCTCCAGACAGTCACCGCCGTCGCTGACCTTGCTGATCTGGCCTTACACAAAGCTGGACCCTTCAGGCTTGCTTTCTTTACTGTCACTTCACTTGCTTTTCTACTTTCACTCCTTTCACTTAGCTGTTTACTTTTGCCCTGTCTAGGCTTCTCCTCCACTCCTTCCACTTCCTCCTCCCTGACTAGACTCTGTTGTTTACTCAAGCTCGTCCCTGAGCTGACTGCACTCAAGCCCTGCCTGGGCTAATCTGCCTGGTTTTTCCCGCCTCCAGAGCTGTGACCTCCTTGGTGGGCGGAGCCAACCGCCTGGCCCACCCCCTGGTGTGAATCATCAGCCTCTGGAGGAAGGCAACAAGGATTTGTAGTTTAGCTGTGATGTGCCTACCTGGAGTGTGGGGTATGGTGGTGTTGTGACCTGTGACCCCTGGCTTGCCCAGGGCGTCACATTCCCCCTTAGCAAAATGCAGACCGTCCGCGGGCTGCCGTCCTACACCGGTTTTATTTTTTTCTGAAAAAGATAACATTTGGAAAATCAACATATATGCATTTTTAATAACTCTTCCCAAGACGGGAGGCACATTTACTTTTAACGTTGCAACGGTTCACGGTTACGGTTTCCGCTCTCTCCCACCCAAGCAACCTGGCCCTGATGCTGCCCCTAAAGCCCAGGCAGCACCCCTTGACCCACAGTCCAGCACAAGTTACCCAAGCGGGATCTGTCCTTCCCCTCCAGAGGGTGGCCACCGGTTCCTTTGGTGGCTGGGCCCTAGCCTGCTCTGCTCAGGGCCCTCCCTCCAACCTGCCTCTCCGGAGGCGGCATTACGGAAACGGTAACGGTAACCAACATATTTACAAGCCACTTAACGTTTGTGGTGCCCTGCAAGTTCACGGGCTTGTCCATGGATAGTCCTCCATGCAAAAACTTTAAACGGTCCCCACGGGGACAACGGTGCCGGCTCCGGCCGGTTGCAATCACAAAGCAAATCTGGTTACTGTTCGGTAATTATCATTTTCATTATCAGCAGAACTTTCAACTTTTCAAACTTTTCAACAACAAACAAACACTCTGGTGGTCCCAACGGGGACGGTGCAACGGGCATCCGCTGCCCTACTCCGGTCCTTCTGCTGCTTCATCCGAGGGAGGGGGTGCAGAGCTCACCCTGCTCTCGTTGCTGCCCCTGAGCTTCACATCCAGGGCAAACCACCCCCTCTCTCCGCAGTGTCGGGTATACCGCACCATGTCCCCCGGCATGAGGTTACGGCCAGGATGCTCCTCGGGCAGATGGGCATTCACATCCCACCGGGCTACAAACACTTCGGCCTCCAGGCCCGGTTCATATATAAATCCGTAGCCCCGGCAGACATCAAACCGCCTCACCTGCCCTTCATACAACGGGCCCCGGACACGGAAGGTCGCCTGCCGAAGATTTTCCTTCTCCCGAATGGCTCGGGCCACCAGCTCGGCTTTCCTTCTCTCCCTCTCCGCGATCTCCAGGCCCAGCTTTGTCGGCTCCCTATCCCAATACGGCGCTGCTGCCAGCGCCGGCGCACGGGTCGGGCCCCGCGGGACATCCAGAACGTTACCCACTGTCAGAAAGGTGGGCGGCGTATCCCGCGGTGTCGTGGCCTTGGGCGCTGCCTTGCAGCAACAACCCGGCGCTACCTCAGCCGAGGTGTGGGGGATGGGCACAGGGGCTTTCCGCAGCTGGGCCTTCGGCTCGGAGCGGGTCATCGGCTCCGGCTCGGGAAACTGCTCGGGGACTGTCTCCGGTACAATCTTCGGGGCCTTCCATGGCAACACCTCCGGTTTGCTACGGGCTCCGGCTACAGGTCGGTCCGCTGGGGCGGACGGGCTGGGTATCGCTACCGGTTGCGGTGGTAGCGGGCCTTGTGGCGGGGTCATGGCCCCCGAGACGGGTGGCGAGGGAGGCAACGGGGGGAGAGGGCTTGGACCGGGTCCCTCAGCCGCAGCGACCGGTCCCTCCGGGACATAGGGGCGTGGGTCACTCACCCTCCCTTCCTCCGCTTCCTCCTCGCGTCTCCGCACGGTGGCTATAACGTCCGCCATGTCGGTCTCCCACTCCTCCAAGAGAAGCTGCATTTTGACCTGCAGCCTTAGATGGAGCTGCGCGGTCCGGATTTCCACCCACGCTGCGGTTCCCGGCGCGGGGGCCACGGTGTTTCGGGACGGCATCCACATGGTGTCTTTTTCTCTTTCTTCCAGGAACGGTATGCTCGCAGGGTCCTGGCGTCCCTGCTTTTATAGCCGCAGCTACATGCGTCCAGCCGCCATCGCGTCCCCCTTAGCTCTTTCCGGCCCCTCCTCTCTCGGGGCGGGGTTTTGGCCTTCGCGCCTCTACTGCTCGAGAAGACGCTCGAGCGGGAACTTTTCGCGCCAAAGATGGCGGCTTCTGAAATTTTTCTGCCGGACACCTCCGGCGATAACAAGGCGCACCTCTACCAGACGGCAGAGCGGTAAGATCCTGTTCGTGACGCCAAGTTGTCGCGGGTGGGGAGGAGGGTGTCAGCACACTACGCTCGCCCCCTTCTGCTCGGGTCCGGCGGCCGCTGCTCAGTGGTGGCTCGAGCCATAGGCCGGATCTCGGGGGTTCCTCGAGCGGCACTCCTCGCCCGTGAGTGAAAGGGGTTTGTTGGGTGTGGGGATGATTATGGTCCGTGACGCCACCCACGGTTGTGGTGATTTCACCACCGCTGCTCAGTACGGGGATCCCGGGGATGGTGATGCGGAGCAGCCAGGTGTTGTGTTGCCCCTCCGTGGGCAGGGGTTGGTGATCCCGGGGCCTGGTGAAGGTTTGTGAGGTGCGGGGCCTGGTGGGCGCAGGGACGCGGGGGCAGCGCTGTGCCTTGCGGCACTGTGGTACTCACTCAGCCTGAGACACGGACACAGTTTGTACGGTAAACCAAACGGCTGGTAGGACGGTCCCACAGACGGCTGCACCTGCACTCCCGGTAGGTGACGGTGATGTCCCTCTTCCTTGCACCTATGGTTGACTTGTGGTAGCGGTGGATTCCCTCCGGTTACCCGCTCCCCGACTACAATCTGGGCCGGAGGAGCTCTACACTTTGCCCGCAGGCGCTGGCCCTGAGAAACTGGTGCCGTGGCGGTGGCGGTGTCTCTCTGCTTCAGGTTGGGCTGTTGCCTTCAATCGGGACTTGGTTGTTGGGGGATCTACGTCCCCTTCACTGACGGATTCGGCAAATTTGGCGACTCCTAGCCTTGCCGGGGTCCGAGAGGCCCCTGCCCTGGTGCTGACTGTCCTTCGGAACACTGCTCCAGACCGCCGGGCACACAGCCAATGGGGTCCTTCCAGGAACTTCCAAACGGTCCCCCTCCAGACAGTCACCGCCGTCGCTGACCTTGCTGATCTGGCCCTACACAAAGCTGGACCCTTCAGGCTTGCTTTCTTTACTGTCACTTCACTTGCTTTTCTACTTTCACTCCTTTCACTTAGCTGTTTACTTTTGCCCTGTCTAGGCTTCTCCTCCACTCCTTCCACTTCCTCCTCCCTGACTAGACTCTGTTGTTTACTCAAGCTCGTCCCTGAGCTGACTGCACTCAAGCCCTGCCTGGGCTAATCTGCCTGGTTTTTCCCGCCTCCAGAGCTGTGACCTCCTTGGTGGGCAGAGCCAACCGCCTGGCCCACCCCCTGGTGTGAATCATCAGCCTCTGGAGGAAGGCAACAAGGATTTGTAGTTTAGCTGTGATGTGCCTACCTGGAGTGTGGGGTATGGTGGTGTTGTGACCTGTGATCCCTGGCTTGCCCAGGGCGTCACAAGAATGTGCGGCAAAATAAGAAAAAAAGATGCAAAAGGTGGAGCATAGGTAAACCAAGAGAGAGATAGGGTAACGTTAGATGGAAGTGTCAGAAAATGCTCCAGATTTATCATCCAGCCTGAGCCGCAGAAAATCTTCCCCTTTCTGAGTTATCTGTGGTTTTACGTAGGACTGCGTAAAGTCTCTGCATTATTTTACCCCAGTGAGAGGCATAAACGTGCGGAGAATTAAATGGTGAATTTGTCTCTGCTACGCTGAGAAGTAAATGTAAAGATCTCCAGCAGCACTGCACCAAAATGCAGCAAATCCAGCAGCCACGTGCAGCCGAGGAGCAGTCCCCTGTACTGCATATGTAACCGGCCGTACAGAGGGGAAGCTCCTGAGACCTCCGACCTGATGGCACTGTCTTCTGTTCTCACCTTCATCTCTGAGTCTCATGTGAACCATAGGGCGTATGCAGCGCCCCACGGGGCAGGTGGTTAACCTACTCGTTGCCGGGCAGTTTCGGGTCGGGTCAGGCAATGTCACGGGTGGCCTTGCCCGGTTCCGTTGCCCCGAGGCGTGCAGTAAATGGTGGGGGAAGTAGGGTATTTGGGAAAGTGTGTTGTGACGCCACCTGTGGTATGTGACCAGGGAGTAGCCGCTGCTGCAGAATTCCTCACCGGGGCAGGTGTTATGGCAGCCGAGATGGTATCGCTCCCCACAGGCGGAGCGGGCCCCGGGTGGATGACGGTGGAAAGCGCCGGACCGCTGGGCGGCGACGCCGGTAAGAACAAGCCAACACAGTCTCTGTGGGTTCAAGGTATAGTTTACTCACAGCTTCAGTCGCCGGCCCAGCAGTACTGGTCACTTCCATACTAGGTAGAGTACCGTTCCCTATGCCAGTAGCATGGATCCCCTTGAGTCTGACTGTGATCTAGGCCCTGGAATCCTGGTGCCACTTGACTCTGGAAACTTGTGTGGTCAGAGAAGCATGGAACCTCTCCATCCGGCAGAATCTGGTAATGCAAAATGGAATGGGCGGCACGGTGGCTCAGTGGTTAGCACTGCAGCTTTGCAGTGCTGGGGTCCTGGGTTCAAGTCCCACCAAGGACACCATCTGCAAGGAGTTTGTATGTTCTCCCCGTGTTTGCGTTGGTTTCCTCCGGGTACTCCGGTTTCCTCCCACACTCCAAAGACATACAGATTGTGAGCCCCAATGGGGACAGTATTGCCAATGTATGTAAAGTGCTGTGGAATTATTAGCGCTATATAAATGAATGAAATTATTTTTATTATTATTATTAATAATTGCACCACCCTAGGGTGTTGCACCCTGAACTGCGCTGGTCCCAAGGGAACTGACACGGTATCCTCCACAGGAACCGTTAAACGCCTATGTCCCACAGGAACTACCAAGAAAGACGTCCGCTCACTGTCACTGCTGCTGGAGAACTCTCTAAAAATTGCTGCGTGTGTGACTCCCGACTCCCCCTGGTGGCTGCCCCTCCTCTCACCCAGGTCCTAAGCTAGTGGATTGGGGCCCTAGTTGTGAGGACATCCTGTAAATGCCACACTGTATGCGACCCCTTTGGTACCCGACCCTAGTCCAGTCCCCAGTGGGGAAGAGGGCAACCCTGTGTATGTGGTTGTATATGATGAAACCGGCACCGACCTTCCCTGAATCCATAATCAGTACTAGAGCAGTGGAGAGCAGTACCGTGGCGACCAGAGCCTCAGGGACGCCACACATATATTATTAAAGGGGTTATCCAGGGAAGACAAGTTATTACCTACCTGACAACTGGGACCCGCAACGACCAGCAGATCGGGTGGCAGCGTGCCTGCTGGACCGTCGCTCCATCCCCTGTTAAGACATTCCTCTTGAATAAAGTGAAGGCCAAGCATGGACACTGCCACTCTATTCTACGGTATCAGTTCTGATCGGTCAGATAGCGAATAACTTATTTTTCTTTGACAACACCTATAAATCGATCTCTTAGAACTGATGAGGCTGGTGTAGTTTCTTTGAAAATCCATGTCACACTGGGTGTATAATCCTGATATTGAGATGAACATTTTATTAGTCCAAAGCTTTCAGTCTCCAGCCATCTATTCCAGCCTGACTGGTAGCTGCAGCTTCTACTGAGCAATGTGAGATCTGTAACAGGGAGGAGGGACACTGAGGAGCTGAGGAATGATTATACAGCCATTTTGACATATAAAGGTAAGTATACCGGCCTCATATGGTCAACAGATATCACACATAATATGACATATAAGACTACATCTAGAACCACACAGAAGACCACATCTAACATTACACTTAATATCACACAAAATACTACACATAGTATGACATATAATATTGCATTGAATATCATAAGGAATTATAAGCAATATTCATATCTCCTCTTTGTGGAATCTCACTGGATACACATTTTTTACCTTGGAATAAATAAATTCCAGGTTTTAAATATTCAAATAGTCTCTCCAGGAAAGGAGACAAACTCTAGCGCCACCTATTGGAAGTAGCGATCCTAAAAGTCAAATGTGGATTTTTAACAATCCTTTGCATATGCCTTAAGCCTGCTTTACACGTTGCAATTAGTTGTACAATCGCATTTGCGATGTGACACGCCCAGGTCGCATATGCGATTGAATGAGATTGCACGTAGGTCGTTCATTTGCTGTCACACGAGCGTTAGTAGTCTATGTTAAATTGATCAATTTTGTGTGCGATCCTTTAGCTCATGTGCTCTGTGACGTATGCATTGGGCACCTTTTTTTTTATTTATTTATTGACTTGCCAAGCGTGTGTAATGTGTAGGGATGCGTTGTTACTATGTCATCTGCCGTTCAGCTCTGCTACATGGCCGCTGAGAGCAGACACAGACAGCCATGTAGCAGAGCTGAATGGCCGCTGACAGCAGACACAGACAGCCATGTAGCAGCGGTGAATGGCAGATGACAGCAGACACAGACAGAGCCGCACTGTCAGAATGAACTCGGGTGAACCTCACCCGACTTCATTGTGATGCTGCGGCTCTGTCTGTGTCGCATCCTGATTAGCGGTCACCTGTGAAGGACTCACCGGTAACCGCTAAACTCCTGAGTAACTGAATTGAGCAGCCCTCTCTCATACTCACCGATCCCCGATCCCCGGCGCTGCACGGCATTCACACTGCTCCGGCGGCTTTTACTAGTTTGAAAAAGCCGGCCGCCCATTAAACAATCTTGTATTCCCTGCTTTCCCCGCCCACCGGCGCCGATGATTGGTTACAGTGAGACACGCCCCCACGCTGAGTGACAGGTGTCTCACTGCACCCAATCACAGCAGCCGGTGGACGTGTCTATACTGTGTAGTGAAATAAATAATTAAATAATTAAAAAAAACGGCGTGCGGTCCCCCCCAATTTTAAAACCAGCCAGATAAAGCCATACGGCTGAAGGCTGGTATTCTCAGGATGGGGAGCTCCACGTTATGGGGAGCCCCCCACCCTAACAATATCAGCCAACAGCCGCCCAGAATTGCCGCATACATTATATGCGACAGTTCTGGGACTGTACCCGGCTCTTCCCGATTTGCCCTGCTGCGTTGGCAAATCGGGGTAATAAGGAGTTATTGGCAGCCCATAGCTGCCAATGAGTCCTAGATTAATCATGTCAGGCGTCTATGAGTCACCTTCCATGATTAATCTGTAAGTTACAGTAAATAAACACACACACCAGAAAAAAATCCTTTATTAGAAATAAAAACACACACATATACCCTGGTTAACCACTTTAATCAGCCCCAAAAAGCCCTCCATGTCCGGCGTAATCCAGGATGGTCCAGCGTCGCTTTTAGCGCTGCTGCATCGAGGTGACAGGAGCTGCAGAATACACCGCCGCTCCGGTCACCTCCACACAGCAACTGAAGACAGCCGCGTGATCGGCTGAGCTGTCACTGAGGTTACCCGCTGTCACTGGATCCAGCGGTGGATGTGTGGCGCCCCAGGACCTGGTCGCCACAACAGCATTGCCCTCCCAAAAGGGTTAATGCTGAGCCTGGAGGTAATTGGGAGATCTATTGGCCAGTAAGTTAACACTCAACACAGTTCTCCCTCCGGCCAGCAGGGGGAGCTCTGAACCTGGAACTTCAGGGAGCATTCCTTAAGTCTGGCTGGAAGGAGGAAGTGTTAGTTAGTCGGGAGACAGGAGTGAAAGAGTGCAGACGCAGAGTAGTGCTGCCTTGTAAACTGGGGCCTAGAGCTGGGATAGCTTGGCCCAGTGAAGCAAGGGGAGCAGAGAGGCACAGCAGAGACTCGGACATCGGAGTCTGTAGTTGCCAGGGCATAAAATCCATCCCTGGTAGCTGAATCCGGAGGGCAGGAGAGCTGTAGGCCCCCTGCCCCAGAAGCAATCTGAAGGTACAACTGCATCCCAAGGGCCTGGTGTGGGCTCCAGCAGAGAAGCACCAGAGAGGGCCTGCGCAGTCTACCACACAGAAGAGGGGACGAACAACAAGTCCCAGCAGCAAGAGGGCAATTGCGAACCCAAAGTGCAGTGTCCTAAAACAGCAGAGAAAGATTAAGGAGTAGGCCTCATACTCAACTGGCCAAAGATCACCCCAGGCACTTCCAGGCCGGCCGGATCATCTATACCATCTGTGACGGTCTCCCTGGACTAAGTTTCTGCCGAGTAAAAGAGGAGAAGGTAAAGAGACTACTGTTTGTGCCTGTTTCTTTCATTGCTTGTCGGCCCTGCACCGTGTTAGTCACGCAGCACCATAGACTTCCACAAGCACCAACTGTGCCCCGGGCATTGCTCCACCTGTGGGGAGCAGTACCAACATTGCTGCCATAACATCATCCCGGTGGCCTCACACAGCAGCGGCGGCTTAATAGCCGCATACCACAGGTGGCGTCACGAACACAAACATTAAAGTCATCAGCCACATATTCAACTGACACCCACCAGGGCCACGGAGCCGGGCCCAGCCACCACCGACTACCACCGGACTAGTCCGGCCCGGCACCAGGTGTCCCATAGCCCTGGGGTGGGCGAGTCAACTTTTGGCGTCACGAACAGGATTTCGTGCCCGGTCACACCGGGTACTGTGCGCCTGAAGAACTGTGTAAAAGACTGTGTACTGGTTGTAAATTGCCGCCGCCATTAGCCGCGCCGAGCGCAGGAAGAAGGGGGGCGTGCCTGACAAAGAGCGCGAAGGGAGCGCGCCATCAGAGCAGAGCGCTGTTAACCCCGCGCGACCCGGAAGAAAATTTGAAAAGTGAACGGAGCCTGGTAAGGTTCACTAAGGGGGAGGAAGATGTCCGACTCCGAGGGAGAGCAGGTGGCTGCCATCGCCCAGGCCGCCGCAGCACCGGCCGAAGTAGTCCCAGTCGCCGTCGCCCCAGCCCCCACTATAGCGCCGGTAATGCCGATCACCATGCCGTACATACCAGGAGCAGAATGGCTGCCGCAGTACTCCGGGGAGTCCCATACCTTAAGTGACTTCAGAGAAAGCCTGCACAGCTTGTTCCGGGTGTATCCTCTGACTGAGAGCCAGAAGGTGGGCATATTAATGGGACAGCTAGCCGGCGCAGCCCAGCGTGAAGCGAAGTCCTGGCCTGATACAGATAAAGGGACAGCAGCCCAGATACTGGCCAAACTAAAGAGCACTTTTGACACCCGCACCGCAGCAGAGATAAAGATGAGATTCTTTGGGTGCAAGCAACGGGCCACAGACAGCATAAGGGACTATGCCTTAAACTTGCAGGAGGCCCTGAAAGCAGTTAAACAGGTGGACCCAGAGAGTGTACGTGAAGAAGACAAACTCCTAACTGAGCAGTTCATAGAGGGGCTCCTGTCAGACGCCCACAGGACACAGCTGCGTATCATGGTCCTGCAGAACCCTGCTCTGGACTTTGCAAAGTTTAAGGACCAGGCCATCAGGGTACTGAGAGAATCTACACCGAATGACCCAGTACCCCTCCGGCCTCTTGCTATCACGTACCCCGGGGTGGTGCCTGCAACACGAGCCACTGCAGGGGCTGAGGCGCAGTCCCTGGATAAGGATCCCATGGCAGAGCTCAGACAGCAGTTCCAGGAGCTGACCAAGACTGTGGCTGCCCTTGCCAAGACCGTGCAGTCTCTACAAATGACCCCCTCGCCTGCAAAAATTGAGTTGGCCTCCAGCCCAGAAGACGTCCCATGGATGCGACAGAGGAGGATTCCGCCGACCCGAGGCAGAGACACAGACCGGTATGATTCAACAGGACAACCGATCTGCCGCCACTGCAACCAGGCGGGCCACATTGCACGACGCTGTCCTTTAAACGGGCTGAGCCTGGGGCCAGGAGCCAACCCCCAGGTGTGAGGAAGCCCGGCTCAAACCCCAGCCGCAGCAAGTATGTGGGAGGACGACCGGTCCTTCCCATTGTGCTGGATGGGATCCCTTTGAATGCCCTCCTGGATACGGGGTCCCAGGTAACAACCATCCCCCACAAACTGTACAAAAGATATTGGGCTGATTCAGACATTGACCATGGCCCAGATGATGATTTAACGATTGTGGCCAGTAATGGTCAGCCCTTACCTCAAATTGGGTACAAAGAAGTAACCATTAAAGTGGGGCGGGTGGAATTGCCATGTCAGGGGATGATAATTGTAGATATTGATCGCAAAGAATCTGACCCACTGCTAACCCTTGGTACAAATGTGATAGAAAATTGTATTGCCGAAGTGATAATTTTGTTGCAACAGGCGTCTGAAACTGCCAGCTCCGGGCAGCAGCGTGTCCTACAGAGGGAGATCAGAGCCCTGATGAGGAGGCAGCAAGTAGAGCTAGCCGGAGGAGAAATTGGCAGTGTGAGGGTAAGTGACCCCCTCCCCATTGTAATACCCCCAAGAAGTGAAATGTTGATATGGTGTCGGGCAGCAATAGGCCTCAAGGGTCAGGATTACCATGCCTTGGTAGAACCAGTGTATTCAGACAGTAGGCCTGGAGTCCTGATAGCCAGAGGGGTAGCGGACGTCCGCAAGGGGAGAGTGCCCGTCCGTGTCCTGAATTGTGGGGAGGAGGAGGCCAAATTGCCCCGGTACGCCACTGTAGCAAAACTGTACACTGTCAGTAACAATACCATTAAAGCAGTGGAACCCTTGATCCCGCCCGGCGGAAGACAATGGCTCCAAGGGGCAGCCGGAAGACTGGTGCCAAAAATTACATGTAGGCACCGACTCCACCCCCTCGCACCAAAAGCATGGGGTTTACCGGGTGGTACAGGAGTACGAGCGGGTCTTCAGCAAACACCCCCTAGATTTTGGGCAGGTGAAAGGGGTTAAACATCAAATCCCCACGGGTGATCATCATCCCATTAAAGAGAGATACCGCCCTGTACCCCCCGCACAGTATCAGTGTGCCAAGGAAATGTTACGGGAAATGAAGGAGGCTGGGGTTATCAGAGATAGTTGTAGCCCCTGGGCAGCTCCACTAGTGCTCGTAAAGAAAAAAGATGGTACAATGAGAATGTGTGTAGATTACAGGCAAATTAACCGCATTACACATAAAGATGCTTATCCACTGCCCAGAATAGAGGAGTCACTAACAGC
Source organism: Anomaloglossus baeobatrachus (assembly GCF_048569485.1). NCBI lineage: Eukaryota > Metazoa > Chordata > Amphibia > Anura > Aromobatidae > Anomaloglossus > Anomaloglossus baeobatrachus. Next base: position 34,213,128 of record NC_134354.1, on the reverse strand, counting down.
CTTAAAGTCAGCTAACTATTTCTCCACCTTGGATCTCACCAGTGGGTATTGGCAGGTTCCCGTGGCAGAGGCGGACAAAGAGAAGACTGCATTCACGACACCAATGGGTCTCTGTGAGTTCAACTGTATGCCATTCGGGCTCTGCAACGCCCCAGGGACATTCCAAAGGTTGATGGAGTGCTGCTTGGGCCATCACAACTTTGAAACCGTGCTGTTGTACCTGGATGACGTAATAGTCTACTCCAAGACTTATGAGGACCACCTGAAGCACTTAGCAGAAGTGTTTGAATCCTTGTCGAAATATGGCCTGAAGATCAAGCCGTCCAAATGTCACCTCTTGAAGCCAAAGGTACAGTACCTGGGTCATGTGGTCAGCGCAGAAGGTGTGGCACCTGATCCGGAGAAAGTCACTGTAATCAAGGACTGGCCAAGACCCACCACAGTGAAGGAGGTGCGGCAGTTCCTTGGACTGGTGGGCTACTACCGAAGGTTCATTGATGGTTTCACCAAGATAGCAGCGCCCCTTCAAGATCTCCTGGTGGGCCAGCCAAAGCAGGCTAAGAAGCAGAGCCCTCCATTTGAATGGAGCAGCCAACTGGAAACATCCTTTGTCCGGCTGAAAGGGGCTCTCACGGGAGAAGAAATTCTGGCCTACCCTGACTACAGCCAACCGTTTGTACTGTATACAGACGCCAGCAACGTGGGACTGGGAGCAGTTCTGTCCCAGGTACAGGGAGGCAGAGAGAGGGTGATAGCGTACGCCAGTAGGAAGCTTCGGCCCACAGAAAGGAATCCAGAAAACTACAGTTCCTTCAAGCTGGAGTTCCTCGCTATTGTTTGGGCAGTGACTGAACGCTTCAAGCACTATCTGGCATCGGCCAAGTTCACCATCTTCACGGACAACAATCCGTTGACACACCTGGCAACAGCCAAGTTAGGTGCGATGGAACAGCGATGGATGGCCCGGCTGTCTAACTTTGACTTTACCATCAAGTATCGGGCTGGCAAGAAGAATAACAATGCTGATGCGCTGTCCAGAAACAGAAAAGGTTCCGGATCCACCTAAAGAATCGTCCGCTCCGGCACGAGATGACACGCCAGCAGTGGAGCAGGAGGATCAACCCCCTGTCAGTGGTGAACCTGTCATACCCTTGGCGACTCCTAGATCACAAAGGCAACCATCACGCTTACCTATGGGGGTTAGGCCCACCTGTAGTGCTGAGATAGAAGACGCACCACGTAGTCAGGGGCAAACACCAGAGCTACGTAGGTCCCAGCGCAGCACTCGGGGACAACCCCCTCTAAGGTATAGGGAGTCAACTGTATAAGGGAAAGAGTACTTATTAGGATGTAAATAGTTATGCAAAATGTCTGCCATGTTGTGTACAAAATGTTTTCTTTTTCTTTGATTGCGAAAATGGACAATTGGGCCACTGGACTATGGGTGGCCAACACCTAAATTGTTCATAGTTAGCACCAGTGTGCTCAACACCCCTGAAGAAAAACCCGTCCGGCGTGCATAGAGTGGGGTCATCAATGCTCTGACGCACGCCCAGAGCCTACGTTGGGGGTTTGAACGCGGCGGGTCCCCCATGGAGCAGTGTAATGGACACCCGGCAGGGAGCCACACTGGACTCTTATAGTAATGTTTAAGGTTGTAACGTTAAAGTAATTGCGCCTCCCATAATGGGATGAAATGTTCTAACATGTCATGTTTGTCTCTACAGTCCGGGAGTACTGAATTTAACTAAGGGGGAGTGTGGCGCCCCAGGACCTGGTCGCCACAACAGCATTGCCCTCCCAAAAGGGTTAATGCTGAGCCTGGAGGTAATTGGGAGATCTATTGGCCAGTAAGTTAACACTCAACACAGTTCTCCCTCCGGCCAGCAGGGGGAGCTCTGAACCTGGAACTTCAGGGAGCATTCCTTAAGTCTGGCTGGAAGGAGGAAGTGTTAGTTAGTCGGGAGACAGGAGTGAAAGAGTGCAGACGCAGAGTAGTGCTGCCTTGTAAACTGGGGCCTAGAGCTGGGATAGCTTGGCCCAGTGAAGCAAGGGGAGCAGAGAGGCACAGCAGAGACTCGGACATCGGAGTCTGTAGTTGCCAGGGCATAAAATCCATCCCTGGTAGCTGAATCCGGAGGGCAGGAGAGCTGTAGGCCCCCTGCCCCAGAAGCAATCTGAAGGTACAACTGCATCCCAAGGGCCTGGTGTGGGCTCCAGCAGAGAAGCACCAGAGAGGGCCTGCGCAGTCTACCACACAGAAGAGGGGACGAACAACAAGTCCCAGCAGCAAGAGGGCAATTGCGAACCCAAAGTGCAGTGTCCTAAAACAGCAGAGAAAGATTAAGGAGTAGGCCTCATACTCAACTGGCCAAAGATCACCCCAGGCACTTCCAGGCCGGCCGGATCATCTATACCATCTGTGACGGTCTCCCTGGACTAAGTTTCTGCCGAGTAAAAGAGGAGAAGGTAAAGAGACTACTGTTTGTGCCTGTTTCTTTCATTGCTTGTCGGCCCTGCACCGTGTTAGTCACGCAGCACCATAGACTTCCACAAGCACCAACTGTGCCCCGGGCATTGCTCCACCTGTGGGGAGCAGTACCAACATTGCTGCCATAACATCATCCCGGTGGCCTCACACAGCAGCGGCGGCTTAATAGCCGCATACCACAGGTGGCGTCACGAACACAAACATTAAAGTCATCAGCCACATATTCAACTGACACCCACCAGGGCCACGGAGCCGGGCCCAGCCACCACTGACTACCACCGGACTAGTCCGGCCCGGCACCAGGTGTCCCATAGCCCTGGGGTGGGCGAGTCAGATGCAGCGGTGGCCGCGGGTAACCTCAGTGACAGCTCAGCTGATCGCGCTACTCACCGCCGCTCCTCTCAGCTCCACGCAGCAACTGAGGTGAGTAGCGCGATCAGCTGAGCTGTCACTGAGGTTACCCACGGCCACCGCTGGATCCAGTGACAGCGGGTAACCTCAGTGACAGCTCAGCTGATCGTGCGGCTGTCTTCAGTTGCTGCGTGGAGGTGACAGGAGCGGCGGTGTATTCTGCAGCTCCTGTCACCTCCATGCAGCAGCGCTGGAAGCGACGCTGGACCATCCTGGATTACGCCGGACATGGAGGGCTTTTTTGGGCTGATTAAAGTGGTTAACCAGGGTATATGTTTGTGTTTTTTATTTCTAATAAATGATTTTTTCAGCTGGGTGTGTTTATTTACTGTAACTTACAGATTAATCATGGAGGGTGTCTCATAGACGCCTGACATGATTAATCTAGGATTTAGTGGCAGCTATGGGCTGCCAATAACTCCTTATTACCCCGATTTGCCAACGCACCAGGGCAAATCGGGAAGATCCGGGTACAGTCCCAGAACTGTCGCATCTAATGTATGCGACAATTCTGGGCGGCTGTTGGCTGATATTGTTAGGCTGGGGGGCTCCCCATAACGTGGAGCTCCCCATCCTAAGAATACCAGCCTTCAGCCGTATGGCTTTATCTGGCTGGTTTTAAAATTGGGGGGAACCGCACGCCGTTTTTCTAAATTATTTAATTATTTATTTCACTACACAGTATAGACACGCCCACCGGCTGCTGTGATTGGGTGCAGTGTAACACCTGTCACTCAGCGTGGGGGCGTGTCTCACTGTAACCAATCATAGGCGCCGGTGGGCGGGGATAGCAGGGAATACGAGATTGTTTAATGGGCGGCCGGCTTTTTCAAAACAGTAAAAGCCGCCGGAGCAGTGTGAACGCCGTGCAGCACCGGGGATCGGGGATCGGTGAGTATATGAGAGAGGGGGATAGACTGACATGGACAGAGAGTGAGGGACAGAGATAGTGACCGACTGACAGAGATTAGTGAATGACAGACATTGTGAGGCTTTTCAGCTGCGCTCTGAAGCGGATCTTTTTTAAGCTGCGGTGCAGAGCGCACACCTGCGCACATAGCATCAGACACCAAAACCGTATGAGGGATGTCACACGTTGTAATTGACTAGGTTCGTGCAACAAAACGCTCAATTCTAGATAAAGATACGATGTGTTTGTGATCAACGGTTTTGCGTTCAATCCTGATCGCACGTAGATGTCACACGCAGATACCTCACAAACGATGCCGGATGTGCGTCACTTACAACTTGACCCCAACGACGGATTGTGAGATATATTGAAGCGTGTGTAGTGGGCTTTAGGGGTAGTTTGCACGTTGCGACATCGCTACTGCAATATCGTCAGGGTCAAATCGAAAGCGACGCACATCCGGCGCCGGAAACGACGTCACAACGTGTAAAGCCTAGAAGCACCGATAAACGATCGTAAAAGCGTCGAAAATCCGTGATCTGTGCAGTGTCGGTCATTTTCATAATGTCGCACCAATAGGAGATACGATGTTGCTCCTCGTTCCTGTTCCTACGGCAGCACACATCGCTGTGTGTGAAGCCGCAGGAGCGAGGAACATCTCCTTACCTGTCTCCACCGGCAATGTGGAAGGAAGAAGGTGGGCGGGATGTTTACGTCCCGCTCATCTCCGCCCCTCCGCTTCTATTGGACAGCTTCCGTGTGCCATCGCTGTGCCGCCACACGACCCGCCCCCTTAGGAAGGAGGCGGGTCACCGGCCAGAGCGACGTCGCAGGACAGGTAAGTGCGTGTGAAGCTGCCGTAGCGATAATGTTCGCTATGGCAGCTATCACAAGATATCGCATGTGTGACAGGGGCAGGGACTATCGCGCTCGGCATCGCTAGCCAATGCTAGCGATGTCGCAGTGTGCAAAGTACCCCTTAGGATATATAAGCCAGATCAGAATCCCAATTTGCAGACAGGGTGTTTCGGGGTGCTTGCCCCTCGTCAGTGCAAAGTATGGGGTGTCTGATCTGGCTCATTAGAAGCTTTGTGGGGACCACGGGGAACACTATTCTCCTTAAGGAGACTTTGCAAGCCAGTCTGGCTGCCAAATAATAATTTTTGGACGCGGGCTTCCATTGTTTCCTTCTGCTTATCTAATGCCTATCACGCCACCATGTGACCAATCAGGTGCAGGTAAGCTGAATATTACTTTTTCTCTATGCAGCTAATATCACACATAATATCACAAAAATGCTACACATAATATGACACATAATGATGCATAGACATCATAAGGAGCCAATGGAGGCCAGCGTCCAAAAATTATTTCAAACCTGGAATTTATTTCTTCCAAGTTGAAATTATATCCAGTGAGATTCCATAAACGGGAGATATGAATAGGGCTTATGCTTGCTACGATTAAGGACCGGATGTGCAGGAAACGCGAAACAATCTTCGTATTTCTGTTTCGTGAAATCCCACTGGATACAAGTTTTTTTCCTTGAAATATATAAATTCCAGGTTTTACATAATAATTTTTGGACACTGACTTCCATTGTTTCATTCTGTTTATCCACTGACTGTCAACCAGCTGTGTGGCCAATCAGGTGTAGGTGAGCCAAATATTCCTCTTTCTATATATACAGTAGGGAAAAATGTATTTAGTCAGCCACCAATTGTGCAAGTTCTCCCAATTAAAAAGATGAGGTCGGCCTTTAATTGACATCATAGGTGACCACAACCACAACTATGAGAGACAAAATGAGGAAACAAATCCAGAAAATCACCGCGTCTGATTTGGCAAGATTTTTTTGCAAATTATGGCGGAAAATAAGTATTTAGTCACCTAAAAACATGAAAGATTTATGGCTCTCACAGACCTGTAACTTCTTCTTTAAGAGGCTCCTCTGTCCTCCACTCATTACCTGTAGTAATGGCTCCTCTGTCCTCCACTCATTACCTGTAGTAATGGCACTTATTTGAAATTGTTATCAGTATAAAAGACACCTGTCCACAACCTCAAACAGTTAAACTCCAAACTCCACTATGGTGAAGACCAAAGAGCTGTCAAAGGACACCAAAAATAAAATTGTAGCCCTGCACCAGGCTTGGAAGACTGAATCTGCAATAGGCAAGCAGCTTGGTGTGATGAAATCAACTGGGGGAGCAATAATAAGAAAATGGAAGACATACAAGACCACTGATAATCTCCCTCGATCTGGGGCTCCATGCAAGTTATCACCCTGTGGAGTCAAAATGATCACAAGAACGGTGAGCAAAAATTCCAGAACCACACGGGGGACCTAGTGAATGACCTGCATAGAGCTGGGACCACCGTAGCAAAGGCTATTATCAGTAACACACTATGCCACCAGGGACTCAGATCCTGCAGTGCCAGACGCGTCCCCCTGCTTAATCCAGGACTTGTCTAAGCCACTCTGAAGTTTGCTAGAGAGCATTTGGATTATCCAGAAGAGTATTGGGAAATGTCATAAGTTCTGATGAAACCAAAGTTCTACAGTTTGGTAGAAACACAACTCGTCATGTTTGGAGGAGACAGAATGCTGAGTTGCATCCAAAGAACACCATACCTACTGTAAAGCATGGTAGTGGCAACATTATGCTTTGGGGCTGTTTCTCTGCAAAGGGACCAGGATGACTGATTCGTCTAGATGAAAGAATCAATGGGGCCATGTATCGTGAGATTTTGAGTGCAAACCTCCTTCCATCAGCAAGAGCATTGAAGATGAAACATGGCTGGGTCTTTCAGCATGATAATGATCTCAAGCACACCGCCAGGGCAATGAAGGAGTGGCTTCATAAGAAGCATATGAAGGTCTTGGAGTGGCCTAACCAGTCTCCAGATCTCAGCCTCATAGAAAACCTTTGGAGGGAGTTGAAAGTCCATGTTGCCCATCGACAGGCCCAAAACATGACTGCTCTAGAGGAGATCTGCATGGAAGAATGGGCCAACATAGCACCAACAGTGTGTGCCGACCGTGTGAAGACTTACAGAAAACGTCTGACCTCTGTCATTGCCAACAAAGGATATAGAACAAAATATAGGGATGAACTTTTGGTATTGACTAAATACTTATTTTCCACGAAATTTGCAAAAAAAATCTTTCCAAATCAGACGCGGTGATTTTCTGGATTTGTTTTCTCATTTTGTCTCTCATGTGTATATTCCCATCTCTTCTTTGTGGAATCTCACTGGATACACATTTGGAGTAAATAAATCCTAGGTTTTAAATAATAATTTTTGGACGCTGGCTTCCCTTGTTTCCTTCTGTTTATCCACTGCCTATCAAGCAGCTATGTGACCAATCAGGTGCAGGTAAGCCAAATATTTTTCATTCTCTAGATATCTAATATCACACATAATATCACAAAAATACTACACATAATATGACATATAATGTCTGTCACCCTGTACTATGGGAGATGCTGAAGCTACACACAGTGTAGCTTCAGAGTGCAGTTAGCAGGCAAACCACCAGAGGGCAGTAGAGTAGTCAGTAAACCAAGTCAGCAGCAAGAGGTCTCGACAATAGTCCAGGGAAAGTCAAATCGTGATCAGGAGATAGCTGAGGGTAAAAAGCCGAGAAGTCACGGATATAGCAGAAGGGAGAGACGGAGGCTGGAGTCAGAAATGTGGATACAGGTCAGATGCGGGGAAGTCCAAGTACAAACAAGAGAGGATGACAAACAGGTCAGGACCGGGATAAGACAGCCAGGGAAGGGTACACAGTAGACAGGAGCGGGTAGTCAGGGACCGGGACATACGGATGAACGGAGGAGGGTATGGGTCAGAAGAAGGTAGCTGGGAGGCAGGACAGATTAGGTAACTCACCAGAGCCAGTAATACACGCTGCAGAGCATAAACTATCACTGGCACTGAACCGGAGGTGCAGCACCAGCATATAACATCCTGGAAACCGGAGTGAGGCAGTATGGGATTAACCCCTAACATAACCAGGCTGCAGCTGGGTGAACTAATCAAAGCACAGTGGCTGATACAGGCCTCGTCATGACAATACTTCATCAAATATTATAAGGAATCAATGAACGTCAGCATCTAAAAATTACTTAAAACCTGGAATTTATTTCTTCCAAGTTAAAAACGGTATCCAGTGAGATTCCAAAAACAGGAGATATGAATACGGCTTATGCTTGCTATGATTGAGGACCATCTGTGTCACGCTAGGTGCGGGGAAGTACCAAGCAAACGGTGAAGGAAAGGGAAACCCTGTGTCTAAGGAAAGGGAAGATGGTGACCCTTGACCAAACCTACTGGGGTCCCTCAACACCCTAGATAGGTTTTACACCTATGCACCAAGCCGGGTACCTGACCTTAGATATCCCTAGTGCTGGGTGCTAAATAGGGAAAAAATGGGATGAGCTCTTAATTGCCCCACCAAACAATAATAGAAAACACAAGGGGGAAACGCAGGAGAAATCATGAACTATTTATCCACAGATGACACTGGTAGAAGTTCAGCAGAGTTTTCAACAACAATACCACAGAGGAGTACAAGCCACCTGCTTGCAACCAAAGCTTCACCAGCACCAGTCCAAGGGGTATATGAACACCAAGAGAATGCTGATGATCAGCAGCTAGGTGGAAGATGAGCTCCTGCTGGGTCCAAAAGGGAGAGTGATATATCCAGCAGGAAAGCTACCTATACCAGTGAACGCTGTGACCTTCTATGGCCAGAAACCACATGATTGTCTGTCACCCGTGACAAGTTGTGTCTGAAATGCATAAGCAATATTCATATCTCTTCTTTGTGGAATCTCACTGGATACACGTTTGTAATAAATACATTCCAGGTTTTAAATAATAATTTTTGGACGCCGGCTTCCCTTGTTTCCTTCTGTTTGGTCACTCGGCTGCTTGATAGACAGTGGATAATCAGGTGCAGGTAAGCCGGATATTCCTATTTCTCTATACATCTAATATCACACAGAATATCACATATAATACTCCATCTATATCACACATACACATAATATCAGCCTGCTCGGTGCTCTCACTCCCACAGTCCTATAATCACAGTAATCGTGATGAAAACCTGCCAGTCAGCCGAAGACAGAAACTCTTATAATTTTCATTTCGCAGTGACACATGATGGGCGTTATCCCTATGTAATTGTTACGAGGTCGCCATTTATTCCATATCTGTCACCCACGGGCTGCATTTGCTTCCTAATCTAATATATAAAGCTGAGTGTATGTGTCTGTGTGTAAATATGTATGTACGTGTGTATGTGCATGTACTGTATATAAAATGATAGGTAAAACAAGAGGATAGGAGCAGCATTTTTGCTTTTATATATATATATATATATATATATATATATATATACACAGTACAGACTAAAAGTTTGGACACACCTTCTCATTCAAAGAGTTTTCTTTATTTTCATGACTCTGAAAATTGTAGATTCACATTGAAGGCATCAAAACTGTGAATGAAAACATGTGGAATGAAATACTTAACAAAAAAGTGTGAAACAACTGAAAATATGTCTTATGTTCTAGGTTCTTCAAAGTAGCCACCTTTTGCTTTGATTACTGCTTTGCACACTCTTGGCATTCTCGTGATGAGCTTCAAGAGGTAGTCACTGGAAATGGTCTTCCAACAGTCTTGAAGGAGTTCCCAAAGATGCTTAGCACTTGTTGGCCCTTTTGCCTTCACTCTGCGGTCTAGCTCACCCCAAACCATCTCGATTGGGTTCAGGTCTGGTGACTGTGGAGGCCAGGTCATCTGGCGTAGCACCCCATCACTCTCCTTCTTAGTCAAATAGCCCTTACACAGCCTGGAGGTGTGTTTGGGGTCATTGCCCTGTTGAAAAATAAATGATGATCCAACTAAACTCAAACCGGATGGAATAGCACGCCGCTGCAAGATGCTGTGGTAGCCATGCTGGTTCTGTATGCCTTCAATTTTGAATAAATCCCCAACAGTGTCACCAACAAAGCCCCCCCCACATCACACCTCCTCCTCCATGCTTCACGGTGGGAGCCAGGCATGTAGAGTCCATCTGTTCACCTTTTCTACAAAGACACGGTGGTTGGATCCAAAGATCTCAAATTTGGACTCATCAGACCAAAGCACAGATTTCCACTGCTCTAATGTCTATTCCTTGTGTTTTTTAGCCCAAACAAGTCTCTTCTGCTTGTTGCCTGTCCTTAGCAGTGGTTTCCTAGCAGCTATTTTACCATGAAGGCTGCTGCACAAAGTCTCCTCTTAACAGTTGTTCTAGAGATGAGAAAGTGTGTCCAAACTTTTGGTCTGTACTTTATATCCATGTGTGACCCATCAGAGTAAGCAGGAGAATTCCAGCATTTCCTCTTTGATCTTGTAGACAGTAATTAGCATATATACGGATATGAGCGGTTGCGCCCCCCGCCTGCTTTTTTTATCCCCTCGCTGCTTACAGTAGATATCTTGCCATTTACAGTAAATGACTTATCATCAGGCCGCTGCCCACTCATCTGTCATATCAGCATTACACACCACAGCTTGATAAGTGAGACCTGAGCTCGGTGATTTAACCTACCAAGAAATGGGGGAAAAAAAGTGAAAACCGCTATAATAATGCAAGGTAATGGAGAACATCACTGGTGCTGAGTGGCCCCCTAGTGGCAGCTTTGTGTACGGATTTGTGTGCGAAACATTGACAGTATTACAATTTTGGCAAAGGGAGATAAAAATGTTAATAAATTCAGCCCCATGCTGTGCAGCAAATGCTCCGCGGATCGGTCCCATGTGGACGTAACACATTAGTACTTAAAATTGCATAAAACAGTTTAATAGCGTAAAACATCATAGAGGAGGTTTTCTTGCTCGGATCCCCATCTAATGGCCACAGCTGAAATTTGCAACAAAGAGTATCATTCTTAAGCTTTGGAAAACTGTATGGGGTCAATTAATTAATTGCGCTTTTCTCTTTTTTTTTTAAGTCACTTTTCCGTCTTGTTTTTCTTTTCGCACTGGATGGATTTTGCACCAAAGTCATAAAAATTGGTGCAATGCTTAATGAAAAGATTTTTTTTTTTGCTTTTTGCAACTTCTTAAAGTAAAAAGTCAAAGGATATTTTCAATAACTATAAAAAACAGTTTAATTATCAACTGCGTTCAAAAAAGAAGCCGCAAATGATGAATTAGCGGTAAATATCTGGAGTTGGGCAACAATGGTCCCAAAGGCGGTGTTCTCCAGCACCAAAGAAAAGTCGTTAACACTTCGCCTTTAATCATACAGGTTAAAAAAATGTTAGAATGTGCACATATTAAAAAAAAAAAAACATAATGATAACGCGTTTCGGGTCGAAAAATTCTTAATCGTAGCTATGACCATTGAGAGCTATTTAATAGCAAAAAAAGGACAGTTGCACTCTGAGATGCTAAAGCATGCAAACGTTGAATGTAAGAATATAGATATGCATTACTGCTTAAGAAAATCTAGGAAAAATAGAGATATTTAGCATAGAAAAATGGCCATTTCAATATCTGCCCAGTAACCACGTCAAGGCATATCTCGTTACTGGGTACATTTCAGAGTTCTACTGTCCTTTTTTTCGTTATGATATGTCATATTTAGTTTTACCTCTCTTCAGACTGCATGTTTGTGAGTGCAGTCAGTCTTTTTGTCTAGATTATGGAGTTATGCCATATGACTGTGCACCCCTCCTCATTAGCCATAGGTGATTTTATTCTTAAGTAGTAGGTTCCTACTTACCCATACACATGAAGGTTTGTAACCTGCAAAGAGGCTTCATGTCAGTGTAGATTCCCAGTAATGAGATATGCCTTGTCAAGGCTACTGGGCAGATATTGAAATGGCCATTTTTATATGTTAAATATCTCACATTTTCCTAAATTTATTTAAGCTGTAATGCATACCTATATTCTTACATTTGTGTTTTCCACGCTTTAGCATTTCAGAGAGCAACTGTCCTTTTCTTGCTATTATATGTCATGTTCACTTTTGCACCTATTCAGACTGCATTTTGGAAGTGGCGTCAATCTTTTTGTCTAGATTATGGAGTCATGCCCTCTGACTTTGCACCCCTCACCCATGAGTCACAGGTGATTTTATTCTTCAGTAGGTGGTTCCTACTTGCCCATATACATGGAGGTTTGTAACCCACAGAGAGGCTTCAGTTTTGTGTAGGTTTCCAGTAACGAGACATGCCTTGACGTGGCTACTGGGCAGATATGGAAATGGCCATTTTTGTATGCTAAATATCCCAATTTTTACTAGATTTCCTTAAAACGTAATGCATACCTATATTCTTACATTCAATGTTTGCATTTGAGAGTGCAACTGTTCCATCAGTCTTTTTGTCATTTAGAGCTATTTCACCTGGAAGCCAGACCAGTGCATACTCCGTCCATCATATGCAGACCTCAGACTGTCTGCCCTTGAGGTTTTCTGGGATACTTATCTTTAACACAGGAGACATGAGCAGAATTGATACTTTTTCTATTTTTTTGTTGGCTAACTATGTTCACATTGCCAAATAAGAAAAGAAAACTGGAAAAGAGCTTTAAAAAAAAAGCAAAAAATAAAATAAAATTGGGCAAAAAAAAAAGAAAAAATCACTCCAAAAACTGGCAGAAGCTCAATGACGGATTGGTCCTGATGCATTATTACATTTGGTCATTCTTTTTGACTAGGCACCATGCGATACTACAAGTGCACTGCAGACGGTGCTATAGGAGGAATGTGGCTGCTGTCTCCCTACATAATCACAATTGATTGTCAGGGTTTCCATTGTGTCAGCTACATGGCATGTGGAAGAAGGTGTTCAGGTCAGATGAGATCAATATAGAAATTTTTGGGCTAAATGTAAAATGCTGTGTGTGGCAGAAAACTAACACTGCACATCACCCTGAAAACATCATTCCCACAGTCAGAAATGATGGAGGGAGCATCCTGCTGTTGGGAGGCTTTTCTTCAGCAGGGGCAGGGAAGCTGGTCAGAGTTGATGGAAGATGGATGGATTCATATTTTTAAAATATGTAGAAAACCAGGTATCATTTCCTTTACACGTCACAAATTATTTCTACTTAGTAACAATATATCACATAAAATCCCAATAAAATACTATATATTTTACTTTTAATATACTATATATTTTACATATTTAGTATATATATATATATATATATATATACTATATATACAGTACAGACCAAAAGTTTGGACACACCTTCTCATTCAAAGAGTTTTCTTTATTTTCATGACTCTAAAAATTGTAGATTCACATTGAAGGCATCAAAACTATGAATTAAAACATGTGGAATGAAATACTTAAAAAAGTGTGAAACAGCTGAAAATGTCTTATATTCTAGGTTATTCAAAGTGGCCATCTTTTGCTTTGATTACTGCTTTGCACACTCTTGGCATTCTCTTGATGAGCTTCAAGAAGTAGTCACCGGAAATGGTTTTCCAACAGTCTTGAAGGAGTTCCCAGAGATGCTTAGCACTTGTTGGTCCTTTTGCCTTCACTCTGCGGTCCAGCTCACCCCAAACCATCTCGATTGGGTTCAGGTCTGGTGACTGTGGAGGCCAGGTCATCTGGTGTAGCACCCCATCACTCTCCTTCTTAGTCAAATAGCCCTTACACAGCCTGGAGATGTGTTTGGGGTCATTGTCTTGTTGAAAAATAAATGATGGTCCAACTAAACGCAAACCGGATGGAACAGCATGCCGCTGCAAGATGCTGTGGTAGCCATGCTGGTTCATATGCCTTCAATTGTGAATAAATCCTCAAGAGTGTCACCAGCAAAGCACCAACACACCATCACACCTCCTCCTCCATGCTTCACGGTGGGAGCCAGGCATGTAGAGTCCATCCGTTCACCTTTTCTACAAAGACACGGTGGTTGGATCCAAAGATCTCAAATTTGGACTCATCAGACCAAAGCACAGATTTCCACTGGTGTAATGTCCATTCCTTGTGTTCTTTAGTCCAAACAAGTCTCTTCTGCTTGTTGCCTGTCCTTAGCAGGGGTTTCCTAGCAGATATTTTACCATGAAGGCTGCTGCACAAAGTCTCCTCTTATCAGTTGTTCTAGAGATGAGAAGGTGTGTCCAAACTTTTGGTCTGTACTGTATATACAGTATATACTAAATATTTAAGTTTGTGGGCAAAATGTGAAAAAATATGGAAAAGTTTACTGGGTATAAATACTTCTTCAAGGCACTGTGTGTGTGAGAATGGATCATAGCTAGCCTTTTCTTCACCTGGAGCTAAAATTCACATCTTTGCCCTAATTTTGTATCTAAGTATTCTTGTCAAGACTTATTGACCCCAAACCATGTCACATGCCCCATCAACCATACCTTATCCATTCCCTTAGTTGGAATAGTCATTTTCAGTAAAACTTATTCTAACATTTTTTGAGACCCATAACTTTTATTTTTTCCAGTCGATGGAGCTGGGTGAGGGCTAATTTTTGGACAATCGCAGTGCGCTGAGATTTTCGGAACCCACTCCACACATCCACACCCGATGGGGGATGTCATTAATTTAGGATGCTGATACCTTTCAAAGCAGAGTCATCCGAGCCCATAAGTACTGGAACTCTATCTTATGTGTGGGGGGTCAGACCAATGATGTCAGGAGAAAGAAGGAAATGGAGTGTTGAATTGCAATACCTAATTCTTTTGTCCTTGGAAACCCATGCTCGCTCATCGATAGTACATAAATAAGGGGTCAGGATGAATAGCTGTCAGCCACATAATTATAGTTTAGTTGACAACACCTTTAGGCTGTATGAAGACGATACTTGGTGCATCGAGACAGGGGGCACATACTTTTGCATTCAGTAGAGACATAAGATGCTGTAGAATGTCATTGTGTACTGTCATATATTATTCTTCTACCCTCTATTTTCCTGGAAAGAGCTACTGGCTGGAACTCAACTAATCTAATCACAGCACGCACATACACAAATAATACATGTAATGATAACTGAGCTGATATTAGTAACTGAGGTTAACAAAGGAAAATAGAGCAACCGGGCAACAAAACCGGCCCAGTGTACTGACCTTCAAAATAGCCCTCATTCCATAACTCCCCAGTAATACATGAACTAACCATATCCATCAACCTGGCGTATCATGCGTAGGGTCTGTATCTGAAATAAATGAAAGTTTATATGGTCCCTGTACTTTCTAACAACTTGGTCTTATTCGATAGCTGTTGGGAATTTGAGATAAATTAACTTTGTCTCTCTACAGGAAGTGAGGGTGGGTTTTCGTCATTCTACAGGAAGTGAGGTTGGGTCTTTGTTACTCTACAGGAAGAGGTGGGGACAGGGCTCTCTTTTTCTACAGGAAGTGGGAATGAGTTTCTGTCTCTTTACAGGAAGTGGGGGTGGGTTTTTATCTCTCCACCAGAAGTGGTGGTGTTCTTTTGCTTTCTACAGGAAGTGGGGGTGGAATTTTGTCTCTCTACAGGAAGTGAAAGTTGGTTTGTGTCTTTACACAAGGTTGAGCCTTGGTTTTTCTATTGGATGTGAGGTCAGGTCTTTGACTTTCTACAGGAAGTGGGTCAGGTCTTTGTCTCTCTACAGGACGTTGGTCAGGTCTTTGTCTCTCTACAGGAATTGGGTCAGGTCTTTGTCTCTCTACAGGAAGTGAGTCAGGTCTTTGTCTCTCTACAGGAAGTGGGGCAGGTCTTTGTCTCTCTACAGGAAGTGGGGCAGGTCTTTGTCTCGCTGCAGGAAGTGGCGGCAGGTTTTTTGTCTGCATACAAGAAATCGGGTTGAGACTTGACTTTTCTATTGGAAATGGTGGCGGGTTTTTGTTTCAACAGAAAGTGGGTGTGTATGTTTTTTTTCTTTATAGGAAGTGGGGGTGCGTTTTTGTCTCTCTAGAGGAAGTGGGGGTGGGTTTTATCTCTACAGGAAGTGGTGACAGGCCTTTGTCTCTCTACAGGAAGTGGGGACAGGTCTTTGTCTCTCTACAGGAAGTGGGGACAGGTCTTTGTCTCTCCACAGGACGTGGAGGCAGGTTTTTGTCTGTCTGCAAGAAATTGGGTTGAGCCTTGACTTTTCTAATGGAAGTTGGGGCAGGTTTTTGTTTCCCCACAGAAAGTGGGGGTAGATTTTTGTCTCGCTAAAGAAAGTGGGAGTCGGTTTTTGTCTCCTTACAGGAAGCGGGGTAGGTTTTTGTTTCTCTCTAGAGGAAGTAGAAGTGTGTTTGTTTTCTTTACACAATAAGGGGGTACGTGTTTGGATCTCTACCTGAAGTGGAGGCAGGATTTTTCTCTCTACAAAAAGTGGGGTTAAGCCTTAGTTTCTGTATTGGAAATTAAGGCTGGGTTTTGTCTCTTTACAGTAGGGTTGAAATTTTATCTATCTATTATAAGTGGGGGCAGGTCTTTGTCTTTCTACAGGAAGTGAGGGCAGGTCTTTGTCTTTCTACAGGAAGTGAGGGCAGGTCTTTGTCTTTCTACAGGAAGTGAGGGCAGGTCTTTGTCTTTTCACATAAAGTGAGGGCAGGTCTTTGTCTTTCTACAGGAAGTGAGGGCAGGTCTTTGTCTTTCTACAGGAAGTGAGGGCAGGTCTTTGTCTTTCTACAGGAAGTGAAGGCAGGTCTTTGTCTTTTCACATAAAGTGAGGGCAGGTCTTTGTCTTTCTACAGGAAGTGGGGGCAGGTCTTTGTCTTTCTACAGGCTACAGGAAGTGGGGGCAGGTCTTTGTCTTTCTACAGGAAGTGGGGGCAGGTCTTTGTCTTTCTACAGGAAGTGAGGGCAGGTCTTTGTCTTTCTACAGGCTACAGGAAGTGGGGGCAGGTCTTTGTCTTTCTACAGGAAGTGGGTTTTTGTCTCTTCAAAGGAAGGGAAAAAAACCTTAGCATTTGTTTTTGCGCTCCTGTCTGTCAAACTTCATACACGCATAACAAAGAAACAAAGAGAAAGGTTTTAATTTAGGCCAAGCAAGCTATCGCAATGACAGCTATGCATGCTGGGAAGTGAATGAAAGGAAATTCCAGAATCTATGGTGCTGGAAGAATGCTGATGAAAAGAATGAGATTAGGGACAGTTTCTACAACTATTACACTGGTATGTGAACCTAGTGCAGTTTTACCTTGCTGTAGGGCTACAAGACCATGCTTTTGTACAGCTTTTTGTGAAAATACAGGTGAGTTTTAATGGGTCTTTTATGTCAGTAATGGATAGCGTATCACTACCCGAATTATGTACATTTAGTAATCAATTCTTATTTACATGTTCAATAGCATATAATTGCATGATACCCAATCCTGCCTCCCTCGTTGAGATGAATCCAGCATGTCCACTTCTTCTTTCTTTTGCATAGCTTCAGGGTAGAGATGGGATACCCCCAAACTCATTATATACAGTATATCACTAAAGTGAGTACATCCCTCCCATTTTTGTAAATATTTTATTATATCTTTTCCGGAGACAACACTGCAGATCTGACCCTATGATACAATGTACAGTGTCAGTGTGCTGCTTGTACAACAGGGTAAATTTGGCGTCTTCTAAATAACTCAATACACAGCCATTAATGTCTAAACCGCTGGCAACAAAGTGAGTACACCCCTAAGGGAAAATGGACAAATTGTGCTCAAAGTGTCAAGGTTTTATGTGGCCACCATTATTTTCCATCACGGCCTTAACTCTCTCAGTCATGGAGGTCACTAGAGCTTCACAGGAGTCGCTGGATCCTTTTCTATCCTCCATGACGACATCACAGAGCTGGTGGATGTTGGAGACCTTCTGCTCCTCCACCATCCATTTGAGGAGGCTCCACAGTTTCTCCATAGGGTTTAGGTCTGGATACGCTTGGTGAGTACAGCACTTTTACCCTCAGTTTCTTTAGCAAGGCAGTGGTGGTTTTGCAGGTGTGTTTGTCGTCATCATCATTTTGGAATATGAAGGGAGGGGATCATGCTCTGCTTCAGGATGTCACAGTGCATGTTGGCATTCATGATCCCCTCAATGAACTGTAGCTCCCCACAGCAGGCAGCACTCATGCAGCTCCAAACCATGACACTCCACCACCATTCCTGACTGTAGGCAGGACACACTTGTCTTTGTCCTCCTCACCTGTTTGCTGTCACACACACTTGACAACACCTGAAACAAATATGTTTATCTTGGTCTCATCGGACCACAGGACCTGGCTTCAGTAAACTATGTCCTTAGTCTGCTTGTCCTCAGCAGACTGTTTGCGGTCCTTCTTGTGCATCATCTTTAAAAGAGGCTCCTTCTGGGATGACAACCATGCAGAGCAATGTGATGCAGTGTGGGGTGTATGGTCTGAGCACTGACAGATGGACCTCTCACCTCTATAACCGATACAGCAATGCTGGAAGCACTCATATATCTATTTTGAGAAGACAACCTCTGAATATCACGCTGAGCACGTGCACTCAATGTCTTTGGTCGACCATGAGGAGGCCTGTTCTGAGTGGATCCTGTCCTGTTATACTGCTGTATGGTCTTGGCCACCATGCTGAAGCTAAGTGTCAGGGTGCTGGCAATCTTCTTATAGCCTCAGCCATCTTTATGTGGAGCAACAATTTTTTTTGCTCAGATCCTCTGAGAATTCTTTGCCATGAAGAGCCATGCTGAACTTCCAGTGACCAGTATGAGGGAGTGTGTGAGCGATAACACCGAATGTAACACCCCTGCCCCCATTTCAGTGTTTGTATAACAAAGTCAGGAGCAGAACTCACAGAGGAAAACTAGAATTGAAAGATTGACACTCGTTCTATGTTTCAGAGACGCTCCTGGTTTTGGCAAATACTGATGAAATACTGATCAAAAATACTGATGTGTGAATGAGGTATAAAAATAATCACGCATAATGGCATCCAGCTGTCCATTTTGCTGAATTCAAGGAACTGTAATTGCAAAAAATTCTAGAAAATTCTAATTTTTGGTAAAATTCACATTCGTTCATCACTATTTACAGTCATATGAAAAAGTTTGGGCACCCCTGTTAATGTTAACCTTTTTTCTTTATAACAATTTGGGTTTTTGCAACAGCTATTGCAGTGTCATATATCTAATAACTGATGGACTCAGTAATATTTCTGGATTGAAATGAGGTTTATTGTACTAACAGAAAATGTGCAATCTGCATTTAAACAAAATTTGACCGGTGCAAAAGTATGGGCACCCTTATCAATTTCTTGATTTGAACACTCCTAACTACTTTTTACTGACTTACTAAAGCACTAAATTGGTTTTGTAACCTCATTGAGCTTTGAACTTCATAGGCAGGTGTATCCAATCATGAGAAAAGGTATTTAAGGTGGCCACTTGCAACTTGTTCTCCTATGTGAATCTTCTATGAAGAGTGGCATCATGGGCTCCTCAAAACAACTCTCAAATAATCTGAAAACAAAGATTATTCAACATAGTTGTTCAGGGGAAGGATACAAAAAGTTGTCTCAGAGAGTTAAACTGTCAGTTTCCACTGTGAGGAACATAGTAAGGAAATGGAAGAACACGGGTACAGTTCTTGTTAAGCCCAGAAGTGGCAGGCCAAGAAAAATATCAGAAAGGCAGAGAAGAAGAATGGTGAGAACAGTCAAGGACAATCCACAGACCACCTCCAAAGACCTGCAGCATCATCTTGCTGCAGATGGTGTCAATGTGCATCGGTCAACCATACAGCGCACGTTGCACAAGGAGAAGCTGTATGGGAGAGTGATGCGAAAGAAGCCGTTTCTGCAAGCACGCCACAAACAGAGTCGCCTGAGGCATGCAAAAGCACATTTGGACAAGCCAGTTACATTTTGGAAGAACGTCCTGTGGACTGATGAAACAAAGATTGAGTTGTTTGGTCATACAAAAAGGCGTTATGCATGGAGGCAAAAAAACACGGCATTCCAAGAAAAGCACTTGCTACCCACAGTAAAATTTGGTGGAGGTTCCATCATGCTTTGGGGCTGTGTGGCCAATGCCGGCACCGGGAATCTTGTTAAAGTTGAGGGTCGCATGGATTCAACTCAGTATCAGCAGATTCTTGACAATAATGTGCAAGAACCAGTGATGAAGTTGAAGTTACGCAGGGGATGGATATTTCAGCAAGACAATGATCCAAAACACCGCTCCAAATCTACTCAGGCATTCATGCAGAGGAACAATTACAATGTTCTGGAATGGCCATCCCAGTCCCCAGACCTGAATATCATTGAACATCTGTGGGATGATGTGAAGCGGCTGTCCATGCTCGGCGACCATCAAACTTAACTGAACTGGAATTGTTTTGTAAACAGGAATGGTCAAATATACCTTCATCCAGGATCCAGGAACTCATTAAAAGCTACAGGAAGCGACTAGAGGCTGTGAATTTTGCAAAAGGAGGATCTACAAAATATTAATGTCACTTTTATGTTGAGGTGCCGATACTTTTGCACCTGTCAAATTTTGTTTAAATGCGGATTGCACATTTTCTGTTAGTACAATAAACCTCATTTCAATCCAGAAATATTACTCAGTCCATCAGTTATTAGATATATGAAACTGAAATAGCTGTTGCAAAAACCCAAATTGTTATAAAGAAAAAAGCTTAACATTAATAGGGGTGCCCAAACTTTTACATATGACTGTATCTACTTGGTTGCACACAGTGAGATTACAGCAAATCTGTCACTTTCTCATTAAGGGTCGTTTCAAGTCTTAGTAATGTCTCAAGTTTTATTCTGATTCTTCTTTATTGACGATGTATAAATCACAGCGGAGAACGAAGGTTTATGGAGTTAAGAGCGGCGTCTGTTCTACCAATGGATCCTGAACAAAAGTCAAGGAAAAGCTCAGATAAGCAAATAAATATACTAAAACTGGAGTCCAATTAAATAAGTGCGGCCACTTGTGCTCGCTACAAAAACAAAGTGTTCCAGAAACCAACAGGGACATTTTGCAGCCACATTCAACTGTATTTGCATCCTGAAGGTGCAGATTTAGTTGAACACCATTGTGGAGTAGAGAACCATCCCTGACTACTCTATTAGGCAAGCCCAGTGTCGGACTGGCTACCGGAGGAACCGCCAGTAATACCAGGCCTGGCTTGGTTCGGTTACCTGCATTAAACTTCGGAGCTCTCACGTGAGCTCCAGAGTTCAGCCTGGCCTGTCCATAGCTGCCTTGAACTGAACCGCAATCACCTGGGAATCACTTGGTGCTAACGGTTCAGTCCTGCAAACCCTGAGTTCAGTCCATGCAGCACTCCGGAGCTCAGGTGAGAACTCCGGAGTTCAATGCAGGTAACCACAGCCGGGACTGGTATTACTGGCGGTTCCTCCGGTAGCTAGTCTGACACTGGGCAAGCCAATGGGATTTACGTGTCCCACACAGGTAGCATAATGTTGTGAAGTTATAACTAGTGATGAGAGAGCACTACTAGTCTCGGGTGCTCAGTACTCGTAACTAGTGATGAGCAGGCACTACCATGCTCGGGTGCTCAGTACTCGTAACTAGTGATGAGCGGGCACTACCATGCTCAGGTGATCGCTACTCATAACTAGTGATGAGCGGGCACTACCATGCTCGGGTGCTCGATACTCATAACTAGTGATGAGCAGGTGTCTCGGGCGGAGGAGGGGACGCTGCGCTCTCCCACTGCTCGGGTCCGGCTGCCGCTGCTGCGGCTGCTGCTGCTCGGTGGTGGCTCGAGCGGTGGGCCGGATCCCGGGGACTCGAGCGGCGCTCCTCGCCTGTGAGTGAAAAGGGGATGATTGGTTGTGGGGGTTTTGATTATGGATATTGTCCGTGACGCCACCCACGGTTGTGGTGATTTTGGTGACACCACCGCTGCTCTAGACGGGGATCCCGGGAGCGGTGACTGGGAGCAGCTTTGTTGTTATTTCTCCCCTCCGTGGGTAGGGGGTTGGTTGTCCGGGGCCCGGTGATGGGGTAGGGCTGGATGGCAGGTGGGTTGCAGGGCCTGGTGAGGTGCAGGGTCGCAGGGGCAGCGCTGTGCCGCACGGCACGGGGGTACTCACTCAGCCTGAGACGATGACACAGTTCTCGGTAAAACACACGGCTGGATGGACGGGTCCCCC
This sequence comes from Anomaloglossus baeobatrachus, assembly GCF_048569485.1. NCBI lineage: Eukaryota > Metazoa > Chordata > Amphibia > Anura > Aromobatidae > Anomaloglossus > Anomaloglossus baeobatrachus. The sequence continues at coordinate 34,191,207 of NC_134354.1, read as the reverse complement.
AGACGGCTGCGGTTGTTTCTTCCCCGTAGGTTAGTGATGACTGTCTCTCCCTGCACCTATGTTCTATGTTGATACCGATGGGTTCCCACCGGTAACCCGCTCCCCGACTTGGATGTGGGCTGGAGGAGCCCCTTTTGCCCGCAGGCGCTGGCCATGGGAAACGGTTGCCCTTGGCGGTGGCGGTGTCTCCCCTTCACGGTTGGACGGTTGCCTTCTGTCGGGACTTGACTGTTTGGAAACCCAGGGGGTCCCCTTCACTAACGGATTCGGCAAATTCATGGCGACTCCTAGCCTTGCCGGGGTCCGAAAAGCCCCTGCCAATGGTGCTGGCTTCTACTTGTGTACCGGTCCGGTACCGCCGGGCCACCGCCCGTCCATGGTCCTTACGGCAAACTCCGATAGGCCACTCCTGCAGACGGTCACCATCATCTGCCAACCTTGCTGCTCCGTCCGGGCCGAACACCCGGACTCACTTCAGTCTGCTCTCTTGCCACTTCACTACTACTCACTTTCCCTCCTTCCACTTTCACTGTCAAAACTCAACTGCTCCTTTTCCCTCCTCCAGGACTGTGAACTCCTTGGTGGGTGGAGACCAACCGCCTGGCTCCACCCCCTGGTGTGGACATCAGCCCCTGTGGGAGGCAACAAGGGATTTGTGTCTGGCTTAGATGTGCCTAACCGGGGTGTAGGGTGTGGTGGTGTAGTTACCTGTGGCCCCTGGTTTGTCCAGGGCACCACACAGGCACTACCATGCGTGGGTGCTCGATACTCGTAACTAGTGACGAGTGAGCACTACCATGCTTGGGTGCTCGGTACTCATAACTAGTGATGAGCAGGCACTACCATGCTCAGGTGCTCAGTACTCGTAACTAGTGATGAGCGGGCACTACCATGCTTGGGTGCTTAGTACTCGTAACTAGTGATGAGCGGGCACTACCATGCTTGGGTGCTCAGTACTCATAACTAGTGATGAGTGGGCACTACCATGCTCGGGTGATCATTACTCGTAAACAGTGATGAGTAAGCACTACCATGCTTCTGTGACGCCCTGGACTAGCCAGGTAGTCACAGACATAACACCATACACACCCCCCACCCTAGGCAGTTACAACAGTCAGACAAAAAACCCTTGTTGCCTCCCTCCAGGGTCTGATGTCCACACCAGGTGGGGCGGAGCCAGGCGGTTGGCCCCACCCACCGAGGAGTTCACAGGCCTGGAGGCGGGAAAAGCAGTAGATCAGTTTAGGAGGTGAAAGTGAGAGGTCACGAACTGCAAGTGTCTGGGTTGGAGCCCAGGCACTGACAGCAACAGGGCCGGCGTCAGCATGCGGCATACCTGGGCAAATGCCGGGGCCCTGGAGAGCCGGGGGGGCCCACTCGGCCTCGTCAGTTCTGGTGCCCCTTGGCCGGGGCCCCCTCGCCTTAGTTCTGCTGCCCCCGGGCCGAGTTCCGGGGGTCCGCAGTCCTCGCCAGGAATCTGCAGCGCCGTCCCTTTAAGGCGCGCAGACTTCCTGGTTTGAACTTCATCTGTGGGCGGAGCTACCGACCGGCCTGCTCAGTCCCACAGATGAAGGAGTTGCAGTGCCAGCCAGCGACCCCCAGCACAGCTCTTCTCTCCGGCGCTGTGTGGGCCCCCTCTCCACCGTGACCTGAGCGGTATGTGCCCTCCCCGTTCCCCCCCCCCGGTGCTGTATGTGCTGGCCCCTTGAGTTGTGTGTGGGCTCCCCAGAGCCGCGTGTGTGGGCCCCTCAGAGCCACGTGTGCGTCTGTATGTAGCAGAGCTATGTGTATGTATGTAGCAGATTCATGTATGTATGTAGCAGAGCTATGTGTGTATGTATGTAGCAGAGCTATGCGTGTATGTATGTAGCAGAGCTATGTGTGTATGTATGTAGCAGAGCTATGTGTGTATGTATGTAGCAGATTCATGTATGTATGTAGCAGAGCTATGTGTGCATGTATGTAGCAGAGCTATGTATGTAACAGCTATGTGTGCATGTATGTAGCAGAGCTATGCGTGTATGTAGCAGAGCTATATGTGTATGTATGTAGCAGAGCTATGTATGTAACAGAGCTATGTCTGCATGTATGTAGCAGAGCTATGTATGTAACAGAGCTATGTGTGCATGTATGTAGCAGAGCTATGCGTGTATGTAGCAGAGCTATGTGTGTATGTATGTAGCAGAGCTATGTATGTAACAGAGCTTTGTGTGCATGTATGTAGCAGAGCTATGTATGTAACAGAGCTATGTGTGAATGTATGTAGCAGAGCTATGCGTGTATGTAGGAGAGCTATGTGTGTATTTATGTAGCAGAGCTATGTGTATGTATGTAGCAGATTTATGTATGTATGTAGCAGAGCTATGTATGTAGCAGAGCTATGTGTGTATGTATGTAGCAGAGCTATGCATGTATGTAGCAGAGCTATGTGTGTATGTATGCAGCAGAGCTGTGTGTATGTATGTAGCAGAGCTATGTGTGTATGCATGCAGCAGAGCTATGTGTGTATGTATGCAGCAGAGCTATGTGTGTATGTATGCAGCAGAGCTATGTGTGTATGTATGTAGCAGAGCTATGTGTGTATGTATGCAGCAGAGCTATGTGTGTATGTATGTAGCAGAGCTATGTGTGTATGCATGCAGCAGAGCTATGTGTGTATGTATGCAGCAGAGCTATGTGTGTATGTATGCAGCAGAGCTATGTGTGTATGTATGCAGCAGAGCTGTGTGTATATATGTAGCAGAGCTATGTGTGTATGTATGCAGCAGAGCTATGTGTGTATGTATGTAGCAGAGCTATGTGTGTATGTATGCAGCAGAGCTATGTGTGTATGTATGCAGCAGAGCTATGTGTGTATGTATGCAGCAGAGCTGTGTGTATGTATGTAGCAGAGCTATGTGTGTATGTATGTAGCAGAGCTATGTGTGTATGTATGTAGCAGAGCTATGTGTGTATGTATGTAGCAGAGCTATGTGTGTATGTATGCAGCAGAGCTGTGTGTATGTATGCAGCAGAGCTATGTGTGTATGTATGCAGCAGAGCTGTGTGTATGTATGCAGCAGAGCTATGTGTGTATGTATGCAGCAGAGCTATGTGTGTATGTATGTAGCAGAGCTATGTGTGTATGTTTGTAGCAGAGCTATGTGTGTATGTATGCAGCAGAGCTGTGTGTATGTATGCAGCAGAGCTATGTGTGTATGTATGCAGCAGAGCTATGTGTGTATGTATGTAGCAGAGCTATGTGTGTATGTATGTAGCAGAGCTATGTGTGTATGTATGCAGCAGTGCTATGTGTGTATGTATGTAGCAGAGCTGTGTGTGTATGTATGCAGCAGAGCTGTGTGTGTATGTATGCAGCAGAGCTGTGTGTGTATGTATGCATGTATGATGTGTATCTATGTATGTCAGTGTATATGACTGTATAGATGTGTCAGTTCTATATGTATTTTTGTGAGTTTGTCTTTAAATATGTATATGTATGTGTACGTATGTGTGTGTCTGCGTGTGGATGGGGCCCACTGGGACTCTTCAGCCCGGGGCCCACAAAAACCTGGAGCCGGCCCTGGACAGCAAGGTTGGCAGACGGTGGTGGCCGTCTGCAGGAGTGACGGATCTCTGCGGAACCATAGGACCGGGGTTGGGCGGTGGCCCACCGGTACCGAATCGGGGACTGGAGTGAAGTTAAGTACACAGGCAGGGCCATCGGACCCCGACCAGGCTTAGAGCCGCCGACAATAGTCAAATCCGAGTGTGACAGGAACCCCAGGGGTTTCCTAACAACAATGTCCCGACAGAAGGCAACAGTCCACACCGTGAGGATATACAGCCACTGCCACAGGCTAGAGATCCAAGGGCCAGTGCCTGCGGGCAACAGAGCTCCTACGGCACCTATACGCCGGGGAGCGGACTACCGTTGGGAAACCATCGGAGTCAACACAGTTTACACAGGTGCAGGGAAAGACAGCCGCCATCAGCCGTCCGGGGAGAGCACAACAACACTGCAGCCGGCTGCGGGACCCGTTTGGTTTACCAGAGACTCTGTCATTGATTGTCTGAGTGAGTACACCAGTGCCGTCCGGCACTGCGCCGCACTGTCCCTGCAACCCTGCACCCCAGTCATCCCGTTACATCACCATGCTCCGGGAGCACCGACTCCTACCCACGGAGGGGACAACATCCTAGCTGCTCCCTACCATCTCTCCCGGGATCCCCGTCACCAGCAGCGGTGGTGACATCATCACCACGTCCCGTGGGTAGCTTCACGAACCCTCTCCCCAAACAAACCATCCCTTTTCACTCACGGGTGAGGAGCGCTGCTCGAGTCCCCGGGTCCGGCCCACCGCTCGAGCCACCGAGCAGCAGCAGCAGAAGCCCCGGACCCGAGCGTGGCGAGCGCGTCCCCTCCGCCCGCGACAACTTGGCGTCACGAACAGGATAGAACCAGTCTACCTACCGGTAGAAGTGCGCCTTGCAGTCCCCGCCGGCAGCGTCTGTACGAAAAATTTGAAGCGCCGCCATCTTTGGCGCGAAGATTTCCCGCTCGAGCATCTTCCCTGAGCAGGGAAGGCGCGAAAGCGAAGCCCCGCCCCAAAGAGGAAGTGCGAGAAAGAACCAAGGGGGGGCGGGTGAAGGCCTGCCTAATGTAGCCGAGGGCATAAAAAGCGGGGACGCCAGGACTCTGCAACATATCCGGTTCCTGGAACCCGCAAGCAGCATGTCCACCCCGTTGGCACAACCTGAGGGCTTGGAGCCGGCGCCCGGAACAGCGGCGTGGATACGAGCTCGAGCGGTGGAGATCTGTCAGCGCCACCGGAACCAGATACACTTCCTGATGGAGCAGTGGACCGCGGAGGTGGAGGAGTTAGCCGTGGTCGCCAGGGCGTATGGGATGGAGGCCATGATGGAGGAGCTGGTGAGTGACCCACGCCCCTATGTCCCTGAGGGACCGGCCGCTACGGCTCAGGGACCCGGTCTACCCCTGGCCCCCACACCGCCTTCTCCTCCAATGCCCGCGTGCCCCGCCGCTGCTGGTCCGTCTGGCTTGCGGCCCCCTGCAGCGACAGCAGAGCCTGAAGTGCCGAAGCAAGAAGGCCCGGAGACCGCGGCAGCTGGTGGCAACGGCGTGGAAGCGGATGGTAGTGATTCCGGGCCCGACACAGAACCGGTTTCCAGCTCAGAGGAGGCAGATGAAAGCCTTCTCGATGGTAGCGCCCCGGTAGCCATGTATGTCCCACGGAGCGGTGGGAACGGAGATCGGATGGCTCTCTCCCACCACGCCTGCTGTGTATTGGAGATGTTTGAGGCGGGGGTCGGGTCTGCATCGGAGGGGGAGATGGAGTAACCGTCCGAAAAGGAGAAAAGTTATCCCCGTTGGGACCCTATGCAGTATGTTGATTGTTCCAGTTGTGAATGAATGAACACTAATCAAACCGAAGTTTCACCTGATTGCCGTCCGTTTTAAGACAAGTTGTCCCCAGAGGGACCCTATGTGTTTTTACCGTCCGCATGAGGAACTGCTCATGGACATGGTCGAGAACTGGCAGGCCACCCACGAACTTGTGGGTTTGTAAATAGTTTTGTGGGCCGTGTTCCGTTCCGTGCCACCTCCGGAGAGGCAGATTGGAGGAAGGGCCCGCAGCAGAGCAGGCTGGGGTCCGGCCACCACCTGGACCGGTGGCCATCCTCCGGGGGTCAGGGGTCCCCCTAGACGTGGGGTCCCCTGAAGTGACAGCCGGGTGCGAGACACCGTACCCGTTCCCGCTCGGGTAACCTGGACCAGGACTGGGGAAGAGGGGTGCTGCCCGTTTCTTGGGGGCAGCACCAAGGTTTAGGTTGCTTGGGTGGGGGAGCGGATGACCATGAACCCGTCCGTTTTGAAATAAAAATGTTTACCGTTTGCAACGTTAAAGTGCCATGTGTTGTGAATGTTAGTTATTAGTGATGAGCGAGTACTAAAAAGCTCAGGTGCTCGAGGCTCGGGCCGAGCATCCCAAGATACTCATGTACTCGGCCCGAGCACCGAGCCCAATGTTATCCTATGGGAGACCCGAGTATTTTTCTGAAATGACCCCCGGCAGCATCTAGAAACCCTAAAAATGTCACAAAAGTCTCAGAAGAGTGCTCAAATGACATGGCAACAGCATGGGGAAGACCCCTTGAAGCATTTATCACTCAAAAGTCACAGCTGTGAACAATTTTGTCCGCGTTTTACGCCATTTTTACGGACTCAACAGAAAACCTTCCAAAATGACACCAAAATGAATTTTCATGGCGGAAATGTTAAGGGCACATACCCAATAGTGAGATAAAGCTGGTGTATGTTACTTTTTGAGATTAATACATGAAAGATTTTACGTAAAACATTGTGTGGCACTCCGATGTCCAAAACGCACGTTTTGTGCTTTTTACTAGCGATGTCGGTCATTTTTTTTTTCATTCTATCTCCCGTCGGTCGGTCTCGCTCTGTCGGTCTCTCTCTGTCTTGTCTGTCCCCCTCTCACAGTCTGTCGGTCATTCTCCCCCCTCTCTCTTACTTACCGTTCCCCGATCACTGCCGCGGCGCTGCACAGCTGTTCACTAAACTCCGGCGGCTTTTCCTCTTTTGAAAAAGCCGGAGATTAAACAATCTTGTATTCCCTACTTTCCTGCTTTTCGGCGCCTATGATTGGTTGCAGTGAGACACGCCCACCACGCTGAGTGACAGGTGTCTCACTGCACCCAAACACAGCAGCCGGTGTGTGTGTGTATACTGTGCAGTGAAATAAATAATTAAATAATTAAAAAAAACGGCGTGCGGTCCCCCCAATTTTAATACCAGCCAGATAAAGCCATACGGCTGAAGGCTGGTATTCTCAGGATGGGGAGCTCCACGTTATGGGGAGCCCCCCACCCTAACAATATCAGTCAGCAGCCGCCCAGAATTGCCGCATACATTAGATGCGACAGTTCTGGGACTGTACCCGGCTCGTCCCGATTTACCCTAGTGCGTTGGCAAATCGGGGTAATAAGGAGTTAATGGCAGCCCATAGCTGCCACTAAATCCTAGATTAATCATGTCAGGCGTCTCCCCGAGATTCCTTCCATGATTAATCTGTAAATTACAGTTAAAAAACACACACCCGAAAAATCCTTTATTAGAAATAAAAAACATTAACAAAGTCCCTCATCACCAATTTATTAACCCCGACAAACCCTCCATGTCCGGCGTAATCCACGGACCTTCAGCGTCGCGTCCAGCTCTGCTGCATGAAGGTGACAGGAGCTGCAGAATACACCGCCGCTCCGGTCAGCTTCACACAGCAACTGAGGTGAGTATAGCGATCAGCTGAGCTGTCACTCAGGTTACCTGGATCCAGCGATGGATGCAGCGGTGGCCGCGGGTAACCTCAGTGACAGCTCAGCTGATCGCGCTACTCACCGCCGCTCCGGTCAGCTCCATGCAGCAATTGAGGTGAGTAGCGCGATCAGCTGCTGTCACTGAGGTTAATCGCGGCACCGCTGGATCCAGCGAAGGCCATGAGTTACCTGACTGACAGCAGCTGATCGCGCTACTCACCTCAGTTGCTGTGTGAAGCTGACCGGAGCGGCGGTGTATTCTGCAGCTCCTGTCACCTGAATGTAGCAGAGGACTGTGGAGTACGCCGGACACGGAGGGTTTGTCGGGGTTAATAAATTGGTGATGAGGGACTTTGTTAGTGTTTTTTATTTATAATAAAGGATTTTTCGGGTGTGTGTGTTTTTTAACTGTAATTTACAGATTAATCATGGAAGGAATCTCGGGGAGACGCCTGACATGATTAATCTAGGATTTAGTGGCAGCTATGGGCTGCCATTAACTCCTTATTACCCCGATTTGCCAATACACTAGGGTAAATCGGGAAGAGCCGGGTACAGTCCCAGAACTGTCGCATCTAATGTATGCGGCAATTCTGGGCAGCTGCTGACTGATATTGTTAGGGTGGGGGGCTCCCCATAACGTGGAGCTCCCCATCCTGAGAATACCAGCCTTCAGCTGTATGGCTTTATCTGGCTGGTATTAAAATTGGGGGGACCGCACGCCGGTTTTTTTAATTATTTATTTATTTATTTTACTGCACAGTATAGACACGCCCTCCGGCTGCTGTGATTGGGTGCAGTGAGACACCTGTCACTCAGCGTGGGGGCGTGTCTCACTGCAACCAATCATAGCCGCCTGTGGGCGTGGAAAGCATGGAATATGAGATGGCTGTGTGCAGAGCACAGCGCGCCCGCCGGTATAAAGGCTCGGTCACGCTGTGCAGGCCGGCCAATCACTGCAATTCCACAACTAACAGGGCTGTGGCATTGCAGTGGTCTGCCAACCAATCCCTGCATGAGGGCTGGCTCTCAAAAGAGCGCCAACATGCAGGGATGAAGACCATGAGTACAGCACGAGTATCGCGAAATTACTCGATACCCGCCGAGTAGCCCGAGTACAGTGATACTCGTGCGAGTACCGAGTAGTAACAAGCATACTCGCTCATCACTATTAGTTATGTTTTGGCTGCTGGGAGGCTCCCTCTGGTGGCCAGGAATGGTTTGGACTTGGACCAGGTGTGTTGTGCAGTGGGTGTTTCCTTTGCTAACTCTCTGCTTATTTAAATCCTGGTCTGATTGCAGGCTGTTGCCGGATGTCAGTTGTTCTTTGTATCTCCAGCCTGCTTAATTCTGCTCTACACCACATGTTCCCCAGATAAGTGCTTGCTCTTTATTTATTGCCTGGTTCTTTTGCTTATCTGGGTTTGTCATTTGTTGTGATTGGTTTCAGTTTATTTGCTTGCAGGGATTTTCCCCCTTAGTGGATTGTTGAGGAACTCCCTGCAGTTCTGTGTGGAGTATAGCTCCTTTGGGTCCATGTGTTTGTGGCTTGTTGACTTTGTTATAATTCTTGTTTTCTGTTCATTGGTATGACAAGGGCACCTGGTATAGGACGGAGTTCAGATCGTGCGATCTGAAGGCCTTTTTGTACTATCAGGAAGTTGGTATTTTGCAGGGTTTTTCTCTGGTCACCATCAGTCCCCTTTCCTGTCCTTTCCTATTTTAGTCAGCGGGGGCCTCACCTTTTGCTAATCCTGTCATCTACCTGTGTATTGTGTTTTTCCTATATCACCGCAGTCTTTGAATGTGGGGGGCTAGCTATTCTTGTCTATTTTCTGAGGCAGAGAGGTATTCATCTTTCCTACCTTTAGGATAGCTAGTTCTCCGGCTGGGTTCGCGGTGCACAGGATGTTAGTTCACCCTTCGGCTACTTCTAGTTGTGATGGTTAGTAAGGGGATGGCGGCTAGATTAGTTGCCAATGCTCTTGTCCCCTTTTGCCAATGTTTTGTGGTGGTCTTCCATGGTTCCGGATCATAACAGTACATCCGGCCAACAAATTTAAAGGGTACTCTTAAGAAGGAAAAAAAAAAAAAAAGCTGCTGAGAAAATATTTTTTTTTGTTGGTATTTTTCCTCTTCTTCTTTGTGTTCTGTGGAAGATTTCTTTTTCTAGCATGGATGAACTGGGTGAGCGTGTTGCTCATCTTGATGCTAAGGTTCGTCGTATAGAGTCTTATCTTGCACAGACTCCCCTTGCAGAGCCTAAGATTCCTGTTCCTGAATTTTTTTTGGGAGATAGGTCGAGATTTTTGAGCTTCAAAAATAATTGTAATTATTTTTTGACCTGCGCCCTAAGTCCTCAGGGAATCCCGTATAGCAGGTTAAGATTGTCATCTCCTTGCTGCGTGGTGACCCTCAGGACTGGGCCTTCTCTTTAGCGTCTGATGATCCGATTCTCAGTGATGTGGACTCCTTTTTTCAGGCCTTGGGTTTATTATATGACGAACCCAATATTGTGGACCAAGCAGAAAAGGTCTTGTTGTCCTTAACTCAGGGTTTGGATTCTGCAGCAGCCTGATGTGTCTCGCCCATTTCAAGTTAAGATCGATGCCTCGGAGATCGGAGCAGGTGCTGTTCTGTCTCAACGAGACGCTACTTCGGTTAAACTTAAGCCCTGTGCCTTTTTCTCTCGGAAGTTTGCTCCTTCTGAACGGAATTATGATGTGGGGAACCGGGAATTATTGGCTATGAAGTGGGCATTTAAAGAGTGGAGGCATTGGTTGGAGGGGGCTAGGCATCAAGTTGTGGTGCTTACGGACCACAAGAATCTCATCTATCTGGAATCGGCCAAGAGGTTGAATCCTCGGCAGGCCAGGTGGGCTTTGTTTTTTATCCGGTTTAATTTTGTGGTCTCCTTTTTGCCGGGCACCAAGAATGTTAAGGCCGAGCGCGTCCCCTCCGCCCACGACACTTGATACTCGTAACTAGTGATGAGTGGGCGCTACCATGCTCGGGTGCTCGGTACTCATAACTAGTGATGAGCAGGCACTACCATGCTCGGGTGCTCGGTACTCATAACTAGTGATGAGCAGGCACTACCATGGTCAGGTGCTCAGTACTCATAATTAGTGATGAGCAGGCACTACCATGCTCGGGTGCTTGGTACTCATAACTAGTGATGAGTGGGCACTACCATGCTCAGGTGCTCTGTAGTCGTAAATAGTGATGAGCGGGCACGACCATGATCGGGTGCTCAGTACTCATAACTAGTGATGAGCGGGCACTGCTATGCTCGGGTGCTTGGTACTCGTAACTAGTGATGAGCGGGCACTACCATGCTCGGGTGCTCAGTACTCATAACTAGTGATGAGCGGGCACTGCTATGTTCAGGTGCTTGGTACTCGTAACTAGTGATGAGCGGGCACTACCATGCTCGGGTGCTCAGTACTCATAACTAGTGATGAGCGGGCACTGCTATGTTCAGGTGCTTGGTACTCGTAACTAGTGATGAGCGGGCACTACCCTGCTTGGGTGCTCGGTACTTGTTTTCAACAGTTTGATGCTCGGACAGGCGTAACTCAAGTACTCGAATATAATGGAACTCTAGTTATGAGTACCAAGCACCTGAACATGGTAGTGCCCACTCATCACTAGTTACGAGTACTGAGCACCCGAGCATGGTAGTGCCCGCTCATCACTAGTTACGAGTACTGAGCACCCAAACATGGTAGTGCCCGTTCATCACTAATTATGAGTACCTGAGCACCCGAGCATGGTAGTGCCCACTCATCACTAGTGATGAGTACTGAGCACCTGAGCATGGTAGTGCCCGTTCATCACTAGTTAAAATGTTCCCACTGCACAAAAAATGAGCAATGTGGAAACAGGATTAGGTAAATATTAGGGTTTTTTTTTTTAACTTTTTGTTGGCATTGTGGTGGGTACTGGACACGAGTAATGGGGCATTACTACTGACAGAAAGAAAGTATTATAACTTTTGGGGAATGATTTATTTATTTGTGGGTACAGAAATGGAGACTAATACACAAAGTGTATTACTTTTGGGGGGAACTTTTCCTTGTGAGAGGCACAAAGTGGGATTATTACAAATGATGCAATAATGGAGGTACAATTTTAATCTTAACCTTAATTTTATCTTAATTGAACTAGTATAAGAAAACAGGACAAGATTTCTCAGTTTTATGGATGGCAATCCAGTTACAGTAGTTAGTAAAATTTGACTTGTAAATTGACTTTTTGACCTCAGATTTTTTCTAGTTTTGTAATTTTTGAAGAATGTTTGGACTTCAAGAATTTGGATTTTCAAGTTTTTAAAGATTAAAGATTAGATTTACTTATATTCTCTCGCTTTTTTTAGAACATTTCAGAAAAGTTCTCCATTTTTTCTAAAAACATTCTCTGACCACTGACCCCTAAACTCATGACTAATAGGTGAGTATTAGGATGAGCATACCATTGTCTTACGGCCAACTCCTTTCTTTTGATAGATATGGATAAATCGCGCTGACAGCTCGTCAGGACATATTTATTACTTATGTTCTCAAATTCTCCGTCGTCATATTTTTTGGCCTAAAGCCATGACCTTCCTGACCTTAAAAAATATCTTCAAATAAGTGTGTTTTTATTGGGGCTTTTTAAAATGTATTAAATGTTTAAAACAATAAAACTATTTACAAATATTTCTATTTTTTTTTTTTTTATTTTGTGTGTTTTTTTTTTAGTTTTTTAACATTTTGTACTTATGAAAGGTTAAAGCAATTAACCAATCATCCAAATGAAATCTTAAAATGATGACACATAGTTGACCCACCTAAATCTTCCCTGGGGCATGTCAGGTTTCAGATATCTTAGATAGGTCCTAATACCCTAATAAACCGTCAAGAATTTTTGGATGTTTTCGGAGAATATGCTCAAAAACTTGTGAACTGTGAATTTTTGCAAACCTAAAGGAATACTTCAGAAGTTATATTGACGATTATAAGATGTGTTGTTCACTCGTTAATTTATTTATGATCTCTTAGGGGGCTCTGCTTTGTTCCAGGTGTAGCTCCAGAGAGGGATCAAAAATTTTTCATTTTTCAAATTTAGTATTTTGTTTTTATTCCACAAATTGGAGTCTTCAGTATAAAATGTTACATGTAAAACAATTTTTGAACCCTACAAATCACTTATGAAATCTCATGGGGTTTAAGGGAAAAACGAATAGAAGAATAACTTGTGGAGAGCTTTTGTTTAGGAATTCATGTAGGGACATAGTTGTTGTTAATGACCTGGGGCAAGGTCAATGGTTAATTGGTCTTAGATATGTAGGAGGTCGAAGGGAGAGGTTTAAGGGTCAGGAGGGCAACATGGTTTCATTAGCTTTCAAAAAGAGAATCCTTCCTTCAAGACTTCCTCATCTCTATCATTACATTGTATTGTAAGTATATCACCACATATGTCCTCACCCAGGCTACCGCAATGGTGCTAATATAAATGTACTGCCATGACATCAACAGAAGTTCTAAATATTCCACATGTGCAACTTTTCTCCATGTGTGTCATAGTAGAACTTTCATGACCATAGCTTGGCTCTTACGGGGTTAAGTTCAATGGCAGGCGTCTGTTCTGTTGTGTCTCGTTCCGGGACTCACACCGCTTTATTATGATGTGGAGACCTCCGGAACACCGCCAGTAATAATGCCTACACTGCAACTGGTCCTTGTGAGTTAGCCCTGATCCATCCCACTACCCAGCTTAACTCTCCCTAACCTCCATTTCCCCTGTACTGTTTGTCTGCCCTGTCTCCCAGACCCTGGTCCTGTTCTGTGTCTCACTCCCCTCCTCCTCCTTTGTACTTACAAGTTCTCCCGGCCTCTGATCTCAGTAACATTTCATGACCACGGCTCTGCTTCCCCTTTTTGGCTTTTGACGTGACCTCTTGGCTCCTGACCCTCGTGCTTCCACCTATTTACGGCTTGCTCACTCCCCTGTTCAGACGGGACTTCGTGGTTAAGACTAAAGGCCGCTTTACACGCTGCGACATCGCTCAAGCGATCTCGTTGGGGTCACGGAATTTGTGACGCACATCCGGTCGCTTTAGCGATGCCGTTGCGTGTGACACCTATGAGCGATTTTGCATCGTTGCAAAAACGTGCAAAATCGCTCATCGGTGACATGGGGGTCCATTCTCTAATATCGTTGCTGCAGCAGTAACGAAGTTGTTCCTCGTTCCTGCGGCAGCACACATCGCTATGTGTGACACTGCAGGAACGAGGAACCTCTCCTTACCTGCCTCCCGCCCGCAATGCGGAAGGAAGGAGGTGGGCGGGATGTTCGTCCCGCTCATCTCCGCCCCTCCGCTTCTATTGGGCGGCAGTTCAGTGACGCAGCTGTGACGTCGCTGTGACGCTAAACGAACTGCCCCCCTTAGAAAGGAGGCGTTTCACCGGTCACAGCGACATCGCAGGACAGGTAAGTAGTGTGACGGGTCTGGGCGATGTTGTGCGCCATGGGCAGTGATTTGCCCATGTCGCACAACCGATGGGGGCGGGTACCCATGCTAGCGATATCGGTATCGATATCGCAGCGTGTAAAGTGGCCTTAAGGGGTACTTTACACACTGCGACATCGCTGCCGATATATCGTCGGGTTCACATTGTTAGTGACGCACATCCAGTGTCGGTAGCGACATCGCAGCGTGTAACACTAATGAGTGATGATCAACGATCGCAAAATCGTTCCAAAAAGGTGATTGTTGATACGTCGCTCCTTTCCTTAATATTGCTGCTGCCACAGGTACGATGTTGTTCGTCGTTCCTGTGGCATCACACATCGCTATGTGTGACACCGCGGGGAAGGAAGTGGGCGGGATGTTACGTCCCGCTCATCTCTGCCCCTCCGCTTCTATTGGACGGCTGCCGTGTGACGTCGCTATGATGCCAAACGCACCTCCCCCTTGAGGGAGGGATTGTTCGGCGGTCACAGCGACGTTGCTGACCAGGTATGTGCGTGTGACGCTGCCGTAACGATAATATTCGCTACGGCAGCGAGCACCAAATGTCGCACGAGCGACGGGGGCGGTTGCTATCGCACTCGACATCGCTAGCGATGTCGCAGCGTGAAAAGTACCCCTAAGGCTTGCTGACTACCCTTTCTCTGGTGCGGGTACCCCCTTGTGGGCTTTAGTCTAACTGCTCTTTGGGGTTCAATCTGCATTCTGCTTCTGCGCCCCCTGTTGGAAGCCTGACAAGAACATATCCAACTACTATCACAACTTTACTCATCTCACAGATGTTCTACTGAAAAATAAGTTAATCACAAATACAAAAATACTAGAAATCGGAATTTAGTTGTCTACTTGTTTTTTCTACCAGGTTTGATCTACAAATATAAAAAAAAATATTTTTCAAAAACTAAGGCACCAGTTTTCCCCAGAATTTTGTAGCAAAGCTTTTTTTTTTTGCTCAATTTTGGGGATTTTTGGCTTTTTTTGTAAATCAGAATGGACCCCGCCAGGTTCTAAAATGTTGTCAGAACTTAAAGGGGTTGACCAGTACTAGGACAACGCCTTCTGATTCAATAAAACTATACTCATCTCCTATACCGGCGCTATTCCAGTAGTATCCCGGATCGCAATGCGAGGGCTGTGACGTCATGTGAGCTGCAAGTCTAATCAGCACCGGCTTCCTTCTCCCCTCATTCGGACCAAACGAGTCAATCAACAGGAAGTGAGCGCTCATTTCCTGTTGATTGTTCGTTTGGTCTGAAGGAGGGGAGAAGGAAGCTAGTGCTGATTGGACATGGGTCTCGCATGACATTACAACCCCATATGAGCAACCACACCGCAATCCCGGATACCGCTGGAACAACGCCGGTACGGGAGGTGAGTATAGTCTTTATTATTTTACCTGGCGGAAACATGTTGAATCAGAAGGGGTTGTCCTAGTAGTAGACACCCCCTTTAACCCAGCAGGGCATGTCTATTGCAGATAACGAATTCAACATAATTTATACCACAAAAGTGACCTAAATTAGGAAAGAAATTTACTACTCTGGTGCATGGTGGCTAAAGGAGGCCTCTTTATGAGTTTGGTGCATCTTATTCCAGCGCAGTTTTTATCAGGACTGGATGTGTCGCGGGCGGAGGAGGGGACGCTGCGCTCTCCCACTGCTCGGGTCCGGCTGCCGCTGCTGCTGCGGCCTGCTGCTGCTCGGTGGCTCGAGCGATGGGCCGGATCCCGGGGACTCGAGCGGCGCTCCTCGCCCGTGAGTGAAAGGGGTTTGGTTTTTGGGATAGTTTATTGTCCGTGACGCCACCCACGGTTGTGGTGATTGTAGGAACACCACCGCTGCTCTGGACGGGGATCCTGGGAGTGGTGATATGGAGCAGCCTGATGTTGGTTTGCCCCTCCGTGGGTACGGGTTTTGGTAGTCCCGGGGCCCGATGGTGGTGCGGTCAGGATGGTGGACAGGCGGGTTATGGGGCCTGTGGAGGTGCAGGGATGCAGGGGCAGCGCTGTGCCGCACGGCACGGAGGTACTCACTCAGCCAAAGGATGATGACACAGTTCACGGTAAACAAACGGCTGGTTGGACGGGTCCCTCGGACGGCTGCGGTGTTGATGTTCCCTGCAGTTAGCGGTGACGGTCACTTCCCTGCACCTATGTACGGTTCTTTGGTAGTGATGGGTTCCCACCGGTAACCCGCTCCCCAGCTTGGATATGTGCCGGAGGAGCCCCTCTCTTGCCCGCAGGCGCTGGCCCTGAGAAACTGGTGCCCTGGCAGTGGCGGTGTCTCTCATTAACAGTCGAACTGTTGCCTTCAATCGGGACTTGGTTGTTGGGAGACCCAGAGGTCCCCTTCACTGACGGATTTGGCAAATTCACGGCGACTCCTAGCCTTGCCGGGATCCGAAAGGCCCCTGCCAATGGTGCTGACTGCTCTTCGTATACCGCTCCGGTACCGCCAGGCCACCACCCGTCCACAGTCCTTTCGGCAACCTCCGAGTAGCCTCTCCTGCAGACGGTCACCGCTGTCTGCCAACCTTGCTGTCTCAGTCCGGGGCACACACCCGGACCAACTTCAGGCTTTCAAACTGTCACTTTTTCTCTGTCACTACTCTCCTCTTACTCTTCACTGTTTACTCCTTCACTTCCAACTCTATCTGCCTGGTTTTCCCGCCTCCAGGGCTGTGAACTCCTCGGTGGGCGGAGCCTACCGCCTGGCCCACCCCCTGGTGTGGACATCAGCCCCTGGAGGAAGGCAACAAGGATTTGTGTTCTGACCTAGGTGTTCCTGCAGGGAATGTGGGGTGTGTGTGGTGTTGTGACCTGTGACCCCTGGCTTGCCCAGGGCGTCACATTCCCCCTTAGCAAAACGCAGACCGTCCTCGGGCTGCCCGTCCAACACCGGTTTTATTTTCCTTTTTTTTTTTCTGAAAGATAAAAACGGTAACACTTACAAGTATATTAACATCATCCCACAACGGGAGGCACTTTGCTTAAACGTTACTAACGGTTTTAAACGGTTGCTGCTGCCGCTCTCTCCCACCCAAGTAACCTGGCCCTGATGCTGCCCCTAAGAAACAGGCAGCACCCCTTGACCCCAGTCCTGAACCAAGTTACCCGAGCGGGATCTGTCCTTCCCCTCCGGAGGGTAGCCACCGGTTCCTGTGGTGGCTGGGCCCCAGCCTGCTCTACTGCGGGCCCTCCCTCCAACCTGCCTCTCCGGAGGCGGTAACGGTGCTGCAACGGTAACATAACATTTTTATTTACAAGCCACTTAACGTCAGTGGTTGCCCTGCAAGTTCACGGGCTTGTCCATAGAAAGTTCTCTATGCAAACATTATGGATGGTCCCCACGGGGCCGGCAACGGCCGGTTTCAAATCACAGATGCAGACAATCAGATGACTTTTCACGGTTATCATTGACTTATCATTCTCATCTTTAAACACTGGTGGTCCCAACGGGGACAACTTTTAGGCGGAGGACCGCCGGCTTAGCAGTCCATCCTCAATCGCGGGGCTCTAGTGCCACCTTCACATGGTGCACCGCTGTGGACCCCGATGGTAGCTCGCTGCGGGTCATCTTCCTCCATATTCATGCGGGCATGCACATCCACTCTACACCCCTCTCGGGCATCGATCTCCCTGCGCAGCTGCTGTTGCCGCCGCTCTCAGCCGGGAGCACTTTCTGTTTGCTCCGGTTCAGCGTGTGCGGGGGACGGACCCAGCCAGAGTCCCTCTGTGTCGGCTACGACCGGCACCTTCAGTAATGAGGGATCCCGCTGTGACATGGCCTGCTCTGCCTCCTGGCAGCTGCATCCCCGCCGTGCCTCCGGTGCATCTCTGCTGACGGCCTCAGCCTTCGGCTTCTTCCATGGAAGCGGAGCAGGACGGTCACAAGCTTCTGCTGCAGGTCGGTCCGCCGGGGCGGATTGGCAGGGTACCGCTACCGGTGGTGGTGGTAGCGGGCCTAGTGGCGGGGCAGCAGCAGCCAACACGGGTAGCGGGGGAGGTAGCAGGGCGAGCGGGTATGGACCGGGTCCCTCAGCCGCGATGACCGACCCACTAGGGGCCCAGGGGCGTGGGTCACTTACCCTCCCTTCCAAGACTCTCTCCACCTCGCGTCTCCGTATGGCCGCCACCACTTCCGCCATGTCGGCCTCCCACTCCTCCAGGAGGAGCTGCTTGCGGACCTGCAGACGGCTGCTTAGCTGGACGGTCCGGACTTCCACCCACGCCGCCATGCCGGGCGCGGGGACCACAGTGTTGTTGGTCGGACTCAGCATCTTTAGCAGCGGCGTCTTCCAGGAACCAGTCAATGGCCGCAGGGTCCTGGCGTCCCTGCCTCTATAGCCGCGGCTACATGCGACCAGTCGCCATTTCGTCCCCCTTAGCCTCTTTCTGGCCCCTCCTCTGTCGGGGCGGGGTTTTGGCCTTCACGCCACTGCTACTCGAGAAGACACTCGAGCGGGAACTTTTCGCGCCAAAGATGGCGGCTTCTGGAATTTTCCGGCCGGACACCTCCGGCGGTCACAAGGCGCACCTCTACCCAACGGCAGAGCGGTAAGATCCTGTTTGTGACGCCAAGTTGTCGCGGGCGGAGGAGGGGACGCCGCGCTCTCCCACTGCTCGGGTCCGGCTGCCGCTGCTGCTGCGGCCTGCTGCTGCTCGGTGGCTCGAGCGATGGGCCGGATCCCGGGGACTCGAGCGGCGCTCCTCGCCCGTGAGTGAAAGGGGTTTGGTTTTTGGGATAGTTTATTGTCCGTGACGCCACCCACGGTTGTGGTGATTGTAGGAACACCACCGCTGCTCTGGACGGGGATCCCGGGAGTGGTGGTATGGAGCAGCCAGTTGTTGGTTTGCCCCTCCGTGGGTAGGGGTTTTGGTAGTCCCGGGGCCCGATGGTGGGGAGGTCAGAATGGTGGACAGGCGGGTTATGGGGCCTGTGGAGGTGCAGGGACGCAGGGGCAGCGCTGTGCCGCACGGCACGGAGGTACTCACTCAGCCAAAGGATGATGACACAGTTCACGGTAAACAAACGGCTGGTTGGACGGGTCCCTTGGACGGCTGCGGTGTTGATGTTCCCTGCAGTTAGCGGTGACAGTCACTTCCCTGCACCTATGTACGGTTCTTTGGTAGCGATGGGTTCCCACCGGTAACCCGCTCCCCAGCTTGGATATGTGCCGGAGGAGCCCCTCTCTTGCCCGCAGGCGCTGGCCCTGAGAAACTGGTGCCCTGGCGGTGGCGGTGTCTCTCCTTAACGGTCGAACTGTTGCCTTCAATCGGGACTTGGTTGTTGGGAGACCCAGAGGTCCCCTTCACTGACGGATTTGGCAAATTCACGGCGACTCCTAGCCTTGCCGGGATCCGAAAGGCCCCTGCCAATGGTGCTGACTGCTCTTCGTATACCGCTCCGGTACCGCCGGGCCACCACCCGTCCACGGTCCTTTCGGCAACCTCCGAGTAGCCTCTCCTGCAGACGGTCACCGCCGTCTGCCAACCTTGCTGTCTCAGTCCGGGGCACACACCCGGACCAACTTCAGGCTTTCAAACTGTCACTTTTTCTCTGTCACTACTCTCCTCTTACTCTTCACTGTTTACTCCTTCACTTCCAACTCTATCTGCCTGGTTTTCCCGCCTCCAGGGCTGTGAACTCCTCGGTGGGCGGAGCCAACCGCCTGGCCCACCCCCTGGTGTGGACATCAGCCCCTGGAGGAAGGCAACAAGGATTTGTGTTCTGACCTAGGTGTTCCTGCAGGGATGTGGGGTGTGTGTGGTGTTGAGACCTGTGACCCCTGGTTTGCCCAGGGCGTCACAGATGTATCAGGGCTTAATATGGCAGCGCCTGTACGCCGGTCCTGACAACTAAAGTGCTTGAGTAAGATGCGCCAAATTCATGAAGGTGCATATCGCTTGATGAATTTTGGATATGCACCAACGCAAGAAATGCACTCTAGTCGTGGAATGGAGTACATTTCTGTCACAAATCACACCAGTTTTGGGAAACAATTTAATATTAATTTGGTTGCTGCTCTTTGGCTAAGCTTGACGTCCTATAAATGGGTGGAGCTGCCCAGGATTTGTGTAAAAACATCAAAATCAAAAAATTGTGACAGTTCAAATATTTTTTACAGCAGAATTCTTATGAAAATGGATTTATTGTGGCCCAAAATATAAGAAATTCTTCACGATATCTTTTTAAGAGGATTTCCACACAAAAAAAAAATCTACATATCACTAAATGAGAAGTCAGAGCAGTAGCCAAATTTTGGTGATTATGTTTTATTTACAGGTAAAGAGAATGGATTGTTTTGTTGCGCTGCCAATTTTTGCTAAAGTAATAAACGGGAAGACAGCTTTGGTGGTTGAAATGTTTTTATTATCTTTTTAGAAATTAAGGATAAAAATGTCTCTTTGCCTTAAAGGGGTTATCCGGTTTATTTTGACTTTTTTTATTATTTCCCTATTGGGCTACATTGGGGCAGGTAAGTAGATAGTGAGCACTTACCTGCCCTGCTGTCAGCCCCTCTCCCCAGGCTCAGAGTGGTCATGTGACCGCTCCTGCCGTGATTTTGCTGCTTCCGGTCATTTCATGTCAACATGGGCAGGGCCATGTTGACATGCAAATCTGGAAACAGCATGTCGCCGCCCTACTGGGCAGGTACAGTGCGTGCAGTCCCTGCCCCTTCCCTGCACCCTCCCACACATTCCCCCGCATCCCTTACTCTCCCCGCAACCTCCCCCTGCACTGCTGTGGGGTTCGTGACCTGTGGGCGGGACCTGGCGGCGGCTGCCGTGGTGTCAACTCCAGCACCGGGCCCCCTGCTCAGGATCACACATTCAAATATACCGGCATCACAGATCACAGATCACAGATCACAGATGCCGGTATATTTGAAAGCGCTGATGAGAGGGAGCGCAGCTTCTCATCACTGTCCCGCTGTCTGTGTCTGACAGATCAGGACAGCGGTGGCGTCACTACTGTGCTGATATGTCCAGAGCACAGACAGCGCGCGAACGTGCAGGAGCGGCGGGGACCGAGGACGGGTGAGTATGTACTCTCTACATGTTTTCCCTATGGGGGTAGGGGGGGTTGGTGCAGAGCGCCGTGTGTGCGTGCGGTGCAGACCCATATGTGTGTGTGTGTGCGGTGCAGAGCCCGATGTGTGTGTACGGTGCAGAGCTCGATGTGTGTGTGCGGTGCAGAGCCCGATGTGTGTGTGCGGTGCAGAGCCTGATGTGTGTGTGCGGTGCAGAGCCTGATGTGTGTGTGCGGTGCAGAGCCTGATGTGTGTATGCGGTGCAGAGCCCGATGTGTGTATGCGGTGCAGAGCCTGATGTGTGTGTGTGTGTGCGCTGCACAGCCCTATGTGTGTATGTGGTGCAGAGCCCGATGTGGTGGGGGGTGCAGAGCCCAATGTGGGGATGTTATTTGCAATGCTGTAGTGATAACAGGTCAGGTGCTGGGGCAGAATATACTGACATGGAATGTGTGTGCAGGGGGCGGGCAGGGGCGAGGCTGGACACTGGGGAGGGGCTGGACACTGAGGCCGGGCAGTGCCAGCTGTGACTGGGAGGTTTGGCACTGGAAGTGGTCAGTTTGCTGGAGCTGAATGTAAACAAGGAGCTGCAGAGAATAAAGTCATAATTCAAGAGGAACAAACGTTAGAAAACAAAAAAATAACAATGATGGGGTGTTTTATATGACAATACAGCACAGATTAGCTTAAACTCAAAAATTTTTGTTATGTCGGACAACCCCTTTAAATATCAATAAATAAAAATGTTACCGTTAACAAAGAAGGATATTACAATACGGCACCTGATCAGCGTACACATCCTGCGTTCACATTTATAATATATTCACAGTAGGATGCCGATCCCAGATAGTTAAAAAACTTCAAGGGGTATTCTCAAGATTTTTTATTTTATATTATACAGCTCATTGTTTAGGTTACTGACCACACTGTGGTTTCAGAGTGGTCAACTGCCTAGGAAAGAAGGGCTCGCAGCTTGCAGGCTCTATGTTTTGGAGCCTGTTCACACCACTCTGAAGCTGGATGGACTGCTAGATCATAAACCAGCAAAATGTGAGAATTTAAAATATAACTTTTATATAGTTAATATCAATATAAAAGCGGGGGGAGGGGGGTCCCTTCCGCTTAGACTGCATAGAAAAAAAACAGAAAAAATGCACACTTCTGAAATAAAGAGGAAAAAACCCACATACTGTCTCTCTGGAGTGCAGTGCTGTGTGCTACTGAAGAAAAAATAAGATAAAAACAATCTCTTAAATATACTTAAAAACTGTTTCTGATTCCTCCCGGCTCCAGAGCCGGGCTTTGCTCCCTTCTCCTACAGCTAGCCAGGGTTTGCCTCCTTCTCCTATGGCTAGCCGGGTTTTGCTCCCTTCTCCTATGGCTAGCCAGGCTTTGCTCCCTTCTCTTATGGTTAGATGAGATTTGCTCCCTTCTCCTCTGTTTAAGCAGGTTTTGCTCCCTTCAGCTAGTCGTGCTTTGCTCCCTTCTCCTATGGCTAGCTGGGCTTTGCTCTCTTCTCCTATGGCTAGCTGGACTTTGTGCCCTTCTCCTATGGTTAGACGAGATTTGAAGCCTTCTCCTTTGGCTAGCCAGGTATTGCTCACTTCACCTATAGCTAGTTGGCCTTTTCTCCCTTCTCTTATGGCTAGATGAGCTTTGCTCCCTCCTCCTATACTTAGACAAGCTTTGCTCCATTCTCTTCTGGCTAACCGGACTTTGCTTCCTTCTTCTATGGCTAGGGCTTTTCTCTCTTCTCCTATAGATAGCCATGCTTTGCTCCCTTCTCCTCTGGCTAGCCAGGCATTGCTCCCCTCTACTATAACTAGTCAGGCTTTTCTCCCGTCTCCTATAACTAGCCAGTCTTTTCTCCCTTCTTCTATAACTAGCCAGTCTTTTCTCCCTTCTCCTATAGCTAGCCAGTCTTTTCTCCCTTTTCCTATAGCTAGCCAGTCTTTTCTCCCTTCTCCTATAGCTAGCCAGTCTTTTCTTCCTTCTACTTTATCTAGGTAGTCTTTTCTCCCCTCTACTATAATTAGTCAGTCTTTTCTCCCTTCTCCTATGGTTAGACGAGATTTGAAGCCTTCTCCTTTGGCTAGCCAGGTATTGCTCACTTCACCTATAGCTAGTTGGGCTTTGCTCCCTTCTCTTATGGCTAGATGAGCTTTGCTCCCTCCTCCTATACTTAGACAAGCTTTGCTCCATTCTCTTCTGGCTAACCGGACTTTGCTTCCTTCCTCTATGGCTAATAGGGCTTTTCTCTCTTTTCCTATAGATAGCCATGCTTTGCTCCCTTCTCCTCTGGCTAGCCAGGCATTGCTCCCCTCTACTATAACTAGTCAGGCTTTTCTCCCGTCTCCTATAACTAGCCAGTCTTTTCTCCCTTCTTCTATAACTAGCCAGTCTTTTCTCCCTTCTCCTATAGCTAGCCAGTCTTTTCTCCCTTTTCCTATAGCTAGCCAGTCTTTTCTCCCTTCTCCTATAGCTAGCCAGTCTTTTCTCCCTTCTACTTTATCTAGGTAGTCTTTTCTCCCCTCTACTATAATTAGTCAGTCTTTTCTCCCTTCTCCTATAGCTAGCCAGTCTTTTCTCCCTTTTACTATATCTAGGAAGTCTTTTCTCCCCTCTACTGTAATTAGTCAGTCTTTTCTCCCTTCTCCCTTCTCCTATAACTAACCAGTCTTTTCTCCCCTCTACTATAAGTAGTCGGGCTTTCCTCCCTTCTCCTATAACTAGCCAGGTTTTTCTCCCTTCTTCTATAACTAGCCAGTCTTTTCTCCCTTCTCCTATAGCTAGCCAGTCTTTTCTCCCTTTTCCTATAGCTAGCCAGTCTTTTCTCCCTTCTCCTATAGCTAGCCAGTCTTTTCTCCCTTCTACTTTATCTAGGTAGTCTTTTCTCCCCTCTACTATAATTAGTCAGTCTTTTCTCCCTTCTCCTATAGCTAGCCAGTCTTTTCTCCCTTTTACTATATCTAGGAAGTCTTTTCTCCCCTCTACTGTAATTAGTCAGTCTTTTCTCCCTTCTCCCTTCTCCTATAACTAACCAGTCTTTTCTCCCCTCTACTATAAGTAGTCGGGCTTTCCTCCCTTCTCCTATAACTAGCCAGGTTTTTCTGCCTTCTCCTAAAACTAGCCAGTCTTTTCTCCCTTCTCCTATAGCTAGCCACTGTTTTCTCCCTTCTCCTATAACTAGCCAGGCTTCTCCCTTCCATAGCTAGCCAGGCTTCTCCCTTCTCCTATAGCTAGCCAGGCTTCTCCCTTCTCCTATAGCTAGCCAGGCTTCTCCCTTCTCCTATAGCTAGCCAGGCTTCTCCCTTCTCCTATAGCTAGCCAGGCTTCTCCCTTCTCCTATAGCTAGCCAGGCTTCTCCCTTCTCCTATAGCTAGCCAGGCTTCTCCCTTCTCCTATAGCTAGCCAGGCTTCTCCCTTCTCCTATAGCTAGCCAGGCTTCTCCCTTCTCCTATAGCTAGCCAGGCTTCTCCCTTCTCCTATAGCTAGCCAGGCTTCTCCCTTCTCCTATAGCTAGCCAGGCTTTTCTCCCTTCTCCTATAGCTAGCCAGGCTTTTCTCCCTTCTCCTATAGCTAGCCAGGTTTTTCTCCCTTCTCCTAAAACTAGCCAGTCTTTCCTCCCTTCTACTATAGCTAGCCATTTTTTTTACCTTCTTCTATAGCTAGCCAGGCTTCTCCCTTCTCCTACAGCTAGCCAGGCTTTTCTCCCTTCTCCTATGGCTACCCAGGATTTGCTACCTTCTCTTGTGGCTAGCTCATCCACAGAGTAGCGGTTCTTTTCCGTTCTGCTAGATGGGGCTGGACAGCCGACATCATGCTGATTGACAACCAGCTCCTTGCTGCCTAACTGGGGGAATTGCATGTCAATCAGCATGATATCAACAGTGATGTTCGTCTACAGAACAGAGTGGATGAGATGCCACTGCTCTGATGACGCATTGTAAGATCTATGACTGCTCTGTGCTGGCGAAGAATGGTGCCATGCACAACAAGCAGGCTGTTACGGTTACCGTTCTGGGTATCTGCGTGTCTCCTTCCCTTTGCTGTGGCACTGGAGACTATGTTCGGATTTCTTGCTACTGCACATGTGCGAGCGCTGGAGACTAAAGGCTGCTTTACACCAGACAATCTATTGTGCGATAGATCATCGGGGTGACGTTTTTTGTGACGCAAATCCGACATCGCTGGCGATGCCGGCCTGTTTGACACCTCCTAGCGACGCAGTATCGCTCACAAATCGTGAGTCGTGTACTGGTCGCTAGGTTCCATAATATCGGTTCTGAAATCGGGCGCCGGTTGTTCATCGTTCCCGTGGCATCACACGCCGCTCCGTGTGACACCATGGGAGCGATGAACATCGCGTACCTGCCTCCCGCGTCAGCTGCCGGCTCTATGTGGAAGGAAGAAGGTGGGCGGGATGTTTACATCCTGCTCATCTCCGCCCCTCCGCTTCTATTGGCCGGCGGCCGTGTGACGTCGCTGTGACGCCGAACGTCCCTCCCACTCCAGGAAGTGGACGTTCTCCGCCCACAGCGTGGTCGCACGAGAGGTAAGTATGTGTGACGGGGGGTTACCGACTTTGTGAGCCACGGGCAGCGATTTGCCCGTGACGCAAAAAGGACGGGGGCGGGTACGATCGATTGTGAAATCGCACAATCGGTCGTACCATGTAAAGCAGCCTTAAGTCCTATCTTGGAGCCATTGCACATGTGCGAGTGACATCATCACTGACACGAGGTCACATGTCTCTGACACCTTCTAAGCCGATTGGTGGCTGGTCATGTGCTTGTGATGCCTTACTCGGTGATAGGCCAGCGTGACGTCATTGCTGTCGTTCTGGCAGCGGATTGGCTCTGGTGTCCTCCATCTTGGATGAGGCACAGAGTCTATATAAGACCCTGATGCACGCTGCTCGGCGCTCAGTCCTCTTGGTTCCTGCATAGGAGTAGACGCTCTGTGCATGTCCCTTGCAGCACCTATTCTATCTAGGTGAGCGTTATCGGTAGGGTAACGCTCTTGTACCTTGCAGCTTATGCTGTGGTCCGTATCCTCGCACCTTAGTGGAGCGGACATAGTCAGGTGCTTGCTGCACATGGTCTGACTGGGCCTTGTGGTTCTACTCTGAGGTGAGCGCTATCGGTAGGGTAGCGCACCTGTACCTTTCAGCCGTACTGTTGTCCGTGTCCTCGCACCTTAGTGAAGCGGACACAGGTAGGTCAGGTGGTCGTTGCCTTCTAGGGTAACGCTCCACTACGCTGCCTCTTGCAGCAGTCCGTATCCTTGCACACTATGGGAGCGGTCATAGGCAGGAGTTTCAAGCTAGCAGCCTTGCTGCTGCCCATATCCTTGCACCACAAGTGGAGCGGACATAGGTAGGTGCCATATTGCACACACTACACCTAGTCTCTGTGACTGTTAACTGAGACAGGTGCTTTCACGCTCACAGACTGTGAGACTTCTATGCACTTTTATGTTGTATTCCTCACTCTTTTGCATTTCCACTCCTATGTTATTCTAATAAGGTAGTCGCTGTGACTTAAACAGTATACGCTGCTATTGGTCTTGGTGACACTGTGACGCAACAGTGTCAGTACCGCTTTGGTGGTACAGGTTTCCCCTATCCTCTGCCATACTCTAAAGCAGAGCTCTGCACGGTGGACCCTGACTGTCGGATAGCCTTCCATTCCCTTATTATCCGACAGCCCCTGTAACACAGGCAGGTAGGTAAGAAGCACTTGTCTGTTAGTGTTTAGACAAATTTTTTTTCTTTAAAATGTCCCGGATATATCCTTTAATATAAGCTCTGATTTGCTGATGCTGCCATATCTTCATCTCACCTGCATCTAGTAACCCAAAAAGAAATTCATCTCAGCTATTCTGGTGCTGCCCCATCTTGTACTCTGCTATTCCAGTGCAGTCTGCATATTTGATTCTGCTACATCTAGTGCTTGCTGCTTCACTTATTCACCAGCTGTACTAATGACAAGTCCAGCAATGCAATATAATCACCTCCATTTGGAAAAGCCATGAGCTAAAGATGTCTGCATTACTTCCTGCTGAGGTGAATCTTGGATGGAATAAGTAGTCATGCTGGTCTGGGCTGGAGAGACAACAAAAAGTGTAAGTGAACAGTGAGTGAGTGACTGTATTTATCTGTACTAAATACCCACAGAACATTAATGTATTGTAGCACCCGGTAATGGTTCCAGCGTGTAACCCCCACATGACCCTGCTCCCAGGCCTCAGCGGGGTTGCTACTCTCCTCACCGGCCTGTCGACTCCACGTGCTCCTCTCCTGCTTCAGGGTCTGCCGCGGCGTACTCCTACTTCCAGGCCACGCGCAGGCCTTCTGTGAGCGCCCGTAAAGTGTTGTGAATACGTTTTCCAGTTTGGGGCTCCCTCTTGTGGTCAGTGCTGGGGTGCAGATGATGTGTGGAGTGAAAGCTACACACCTGTGGAGGACTGGCAATCAGGGTCAGATTGGGCTATTTAACTGAGTAGTTTTCTCTTGTTACTTGCCGGTGGTCAATGTCCCCTGTTTGTTAAGGACATTCTGTAATCAGCTCTGCTCACTACCAGAACTCCTCTTAGATAAGTGGTCTTTGTACCTCTGCTGTTTGTTTTCCACTTTCTTGGTGTTTTTTTCTGCTTTAATACTAAGGCTTGATTCCTATTTTGTCTGTGTGGAGTTCTTGGTGGAATGGGATCATTCCCTGCAGGTAGTGTCTGTATACTTAGCTCCATGATTCCGCAATGTATTGTGTTTGCCATGTTTGGTATTAATTCAGTCCCTCATCTGTATTAGTGTTTTTGGATTCCTGTAACATCAGAGTGCTGATATAGTGGGGGAGAGATTGTGTGACCTCAGGATTTTTCCATATCAGAAGTGCTGGTATATATTTTTTTTACAGCTGCAGACAGTTGCTCTTTTCTATCCTTTCCTATAAAGATAGTTTGGGCCTCACCTTTGCTGAATCTGTTTTTTCTTGCTTTGTATTGTGTTTTTCTATATCACCGTAGCCTTTACATGTGGGTGCTACCTATCTTTGGGGACTGCTCCGAGGCAGATTAGCTTTCTTATATCTCTATCTGTGAGATTATTTAGTTCTCTGGCTTTGTCGAGGTGTCCAGGTCATTGTAGGCTCGTCCCACGGCTACTTCTAGTTGTGTGTAAGGATTAGGTCTGCAGTCCGTTAAGTTTCCAGCCACTCTGTTACCTTTTTGGGATTCCGCATTTTTTGATCCTCCTCGGTTCCTGAATCAGTAAAGTGTGCGCGGCCACTCCCCTTTCTTAAAGGGCCGGCGTCTCATTACCTGGAGCTGTTTCCTGAGGTTACCAATAAACCTAAAGGTATTTAAGTCTGTCAAGTCTGAGTTACCATTTCCGTGCTGTTACATCCGAGCACACCAGCACCAGACATTAAGAGACTTTTCCAGTCTGTAAGAGCCGACTTCCACTGGTTCATGGCAGTCGTACATTTAGGCCCCTTGGGGTTACACCAGACAATCCCTGTATAGGGTTTGCTACTATTTAACTCCTCCCTCAAGGGGAGTCCGGTGTAGAGACCAGTGGGTCCACTCCAGGATGCTCGCTGCTCCTCAGCGACCGTAACACATATAGCTAATATCTACCATTGACATCTGAAGGGAAAAGTCAGCACAACCATTGGATAAAAGAATCCTTTATTTAGCCATCCATAAAAACAGGCATTTCCATGGATATCTATAGGATCAGTGTATGCTGGTAATATTAGTGTTACATAGGACTGCAGGTAACATCTACTATATTATATGCAGTACGTTTTCTCTCTAGCTGTGGTTTTATATAGGACTGCAGGCAGCACGTAGTGATATCGCTCTGAATACTGATATACTAGATGTTTTCTACAGTCCTATGTAAATATGGTAAACTAAAGATAATACCTAGTAGTTTTTTCCACTCAAAGAGACATTTCGGCATCTGTGGTTTTACATAGGACTGCTGATCACATGGTAACATACCTTTAATTTTGGTTACCATTATGACTAAGGAAAGAGCATATAAATGGTTCCGATAGGCGCTAGGTTCAGACAATCCGCACACTATCTTGATGCCAAACGTTTTCTTTTAGCCACTTCTGAGTAATCCTCCAAGCAGACCTCGGTCACAGTAGGGTGGATTAGTACATCAGCTTCCGCGCAACTCTAAGACCGGTTTCACACATCCGGCTTTTTGCCGTTTTGCCGGATGCGGCGCTCTCCCGTACAGTTAATACAGTACAATGACAGCGCTGTAACTTCCGGGTCACATGCGCCGGTCACATGACAGCATGTGACCGGCGCTTGTTGCGCTGTCATTGTACTGTATTAACTGTACGGGAGAGCGCCGCATCCGGCAAAACGGCAAAAAGCCGGATGTGTGAAACCGGCCTAAGCCTGACCTATGTCTGAACCAGGGCCAAAGACCATTGGGCTGTGTCCATCCTGGGGCACAGAAAAGCAGGAGAGGACGTGATTTAGACTTTACACAACACTCCCCATGCAGAAGAACCTTTTTGGCCATGAAGAAAAACCACAAATACAGAAGGAGCAGAAGCTTGAAGGCCATTGTGTAGATGAGAAATGTACAGTCATATTTACTATGAGGGCGGGAGGTCACTTTAATGAGTCCATTTAAAAAGCCGGCAAACACTATAAGGATCCTTAGTCCATGTTTTATGGATTCAAAGTTCAACCTCTTAGCAGCTTCTCTAAGGTTCAATGAGCGCTGCGCTAAAACACTTGAACCAGAGCTTAGTTTTGAAGGTGGTCAGAACCTCACTGTGAGTTATTTGCTGGTTTCCACGCCAAGTGAGGACCAAGGATCACATGGTGGACTCATATTATATTGTCAGTGTTTGCATAGCAAGCCAAGAAACCCAAGAAAATAAGATTTCCCAGAAAGTGGACAATCTTATTAACCTCGTATTAGAGGTGGTGAGTGAAGAAACCAAATTGATTCCCTTCCAAAAATGATTCCGGGTGACTATGAGAGGTGAAACATTCAGTCACACATATCTGCCAGGCGCCACCAGGCTCATCTTCAGACTATTCCATAATCTGTACCTACAACTGAAGCTGAAAGTCAACAAGGCCGTCATTCAGTTGAACACAAACGCTATCGTTACCTGAGAGTCGCAAGACATCGTTGGGGAAAACTGTACAGAAACAATCTATTTATACTGCATTTTTTCATTTTATTAGATGCACCAAATTATAAGACTCACCCCAAATTAAGAAAAAAAAACAGGTAAAAAAAAGGGGTGGTCCGTCTAATAATCTGGTGGTGTCTTAAGGCCACTTTACACGCAGCGACATCGCTAGCGATGTCGCTGCCGATCGCACCCGCCCCCGTCGTTTGTGTGTCACAGGCAAATCGCTGCCCGTGTTGCACAATATCGTTAGTCCCCATCACACATACTTACCTGCCTAGTGGCGTCACTGTGGCCGGCAAACCGCCTCCTTTCTAAGGGGGCGGTTCGTTCGGCGTCACAGCAGCGTCTCTAAGCGGCCGCCTAATAGAAGCGGAGGGGCGGAGATGAGCGGGCCGAACATCCCGCCCACCTCATTCCTTCCTCATTGCGGGCGGCCGCAGGTAAGGTGATGTTCCTCGTTCCTGCGGTGTCACACATAGCGATGTGTGCTGCCACAGGAACGACGAACAACCTGCGCCCTGTGTCGCGGGCGGGGAGGAGGGTGTCAGCACACTACGCTCACCCCTTCTGCTCGGGTCCGGCGGCTGGTGCTCAGTGGTGGCTCGAGCGGTGGGCCGGATCCCGGGGGTTTCTCGAGCGGCACTCCTCGCCCGTGAGTGAAAGGGGGTTTGTTGGGTGTGGGAAGTATTTATTGTCCGTGACGCCACCCACGGTTGTGGTGATTTCACCACCGCTGCTCTATAGGCCCGGGGACGATGGTGTGTAGCAGCGAGATGTTGCGTTGCCCCTCCGTGGGTAGGGGTTGGTGATCCCGGGGCCCGGTGATGGTGAGGGAGGTGCAGGGCCTGGTGGGCGCAGGGACGCGGGGGCAGCGCTGTGCCTTGCGGCACTGTGGTACTCACTCAGCCTGAGACGTTGACACAGTTTTTACGGTAAACCAAACGGCTGGATAGACGGTCCCATGGACGGCTGCACTTGCTCTCCCAGTAGGTGACGGTGATGTCCCTCTTCCTTGCACCTTTA
Source organism: Anomaloglossus baeobatrachus (assembly GCF_048569485.1). Classification (NCBI taxonomy): domain Eukaryota; kingdom Metazoa; phylum Chordata; class Amphibia; order Anura; family Aromobatidae; genus Anomaloglossus; species Anomaloglossus baeobatrachus. Next base: position 34,160,124 of record NC_134354.1, on the reverse strand, counting down.
TGTACTTGTTGGTTGCGATGGGTCCCCACCGGTAACCCGCTCCCCGGCTTCAAGCTGGACCGGAGGAGCTCTACTCTTTGCCCGCAGGCGCTGGCCCTAAGAAACTGGTGCCTTGGCGGTGGCGGTGTCTCTTCTACTCTGGTTGGGCTGTTGCCTTCAATCGGGACTTGGTTGTTGGGGGATCTACGTCCCCGTCACTGACGGATTTGGCAAATTATGGCGACTCCTAGCCTTGCCGGGGTCCGAGAGGCCCCTGCCCTGGTGCTGACTGTCCTTCGGAACACTGCTCCAGACCGCCGGGCACACAGCCTACGGGGTCCTTCCAGGAACGTCCAAACGGTCCCCCTCCAGACAGTCACCACCGTTGCTGACCTTGCTGACCTGTCCTGCACACAGCTGGACGACTTCAGGCTTTTCTCTCTGTCACCTCACTTGCTTTCCTCCTTTACCACTTTTCTACTTTCTACATGCACTACTTGTTTACTCACTTCCTCCTCCAAACTCTATCTTCCCTCGAGCCCTGCCTGGGCTAATCTGCCTGGTTCTTCCCGCCTCCAGAGCTGTGAACTCCTCGGTGGGCGGAGCCAACCGCCTGGCCCACCCCCTGGTGTGAATCATCAGCCTCTGGAGGAAGGCAACAAGGATTTTTGGTTAGCTGTGGTGTTCCTAGCTGGGATGTAGGGTGTGGTGGTGTGTGACCTGTGTCCCCTGGCTTGCCCAGGGCGACACATTCCCCCTTAGCAAAATGCAGACCGTCCGCGGGCTGCCGTCTAACACCGGTTTTATTTTTCTGAAAAAGATAACATGGTAACGGTAACACATATATACATTTTTAATAACTCTTCCCTTACGGGAGGCACATTTCTTAAACGTTGCATAACGGTTTACGGTTACGGTTTCCGCTCTCTCCCACCCAAGCAACCTGGCCCTGATGCTGCCCCTAAAACCCAGGTAGCACCCCTTGACCCACAGTCCAGCACAAGTTACCCGAGCGGGATCTGTCCTTCCCTCCAGAGGGTAGCCACCGGTTCCTTTGGTGGCTGGGCCCCAGCCTGCTCTGCTCAGGGCCCTCCCTCCAACCTGCCTCTCCGGAGGCGGCATTGCGGAAACGGTAACGGCAAACAACTTATTTACAAGCCACTTAACGTTTGTGGTTGCCCTGCAAGTTCACGGGCTTGTCCATGGATAGTCCTCCATGCAAAACACTTTTAACGGTCCCCACGGGGACAACGGTGCCGGCTCCGGCCGGTTGCCATCACAAAGCAAATCAGGTAATGTACTCGGTCATCATCATTTTTCATCATTTTCAAACTTTTCAACAAACAAACAACTACTCTTTACATTCTCTTACCCCTTTTACTCACAGAACGGTCTCCCTGTACCTAAGTGGGGGTCTACCTAGGTTGGGACGGGTGGACCTTCGGGGCCCGGTGTCAGTGTTGCTAGACAGTGGGGTAGGGGGAACAATCGGTTCCTCCTCCCTGCTATAGTGTGGAGCAGGCGGAGGTGTAGGGGGGCTGGGTACAGGTTCATCCCTGGGTACTGGCACTGGTTCTGGCTCACGGTTAACCGCTTCCACTACTTCTTCATCCACGGGTTGTGGGAACAGTATCACTGGAAGAATCACCGTGCCGTTCTGTGTAGGCCAGTTTGCTGGGAAGTCACCCATTACAGTGTGGATTACCTCTGCTGCCTTCTCCGCTGGTGGGGGAACCGGTATTTCAGCCTCTGCCTTCAACGCTGGGGGGCACCTTTTTAGATGGTCCCGGGAAACTGTGGCCAGGGTGCCCCCTTGGTCACGACTGATCTGGTAGGCCTTCCCATCTCCCCATTCCGTGGGTTGTATGACGTAAGGGACTTGCTCCCACTGATCATCCAGCTTGTGGGTTTTTCTCTTCCGTTTCAGTACTACATCTCCTGGCTGGAAAGGACCTGCGGACGCCTTCTGATTGAACCGGTGCTCTTGCTGTTCTCGACTTCGACTGAGATTTTTCTCCACATACTCCTGGATTTGCCGGTATTGTGCTCTCCTCTGACTTTCCCACTCCGCCGTCGAAGGGAGTGCTTCTGGGGCCTCCAACCCCATCTCCAGATCCACCGGCAGGCGGCCAGGCCGAGCCCTCATCAGATACGCTGGGGTGCACTTCGTCGAGCTAGACGGGATATTATTGTACATGTCGACCAAGTCGGGTAACTTTTCCGGCCACATGTTCCGTTCTTGCAGCGGTAGCGTCTTGAGGAGCCCCAGGACTAAGTGGTTCATTTTCTCGCACATGCCGTTGGTTTGGGCGTGGTACGGAGTGGTCCGGATCTTCTTGCAGCCGTACAACTGGCAGAATTCGTGGAACACCTCTGCTTCAAAAGCCGGGCCTTGGTCAGTCAGCACCTTTTCGGGGTACCCATGGGGTCGGCAAAAATAAGCCTGGAACGCTCGAGCAGCAGTTCGACCAGTCAGGTCCTTAACGGGGACTACCACCATAAATCTTGAGTAGTGGTCTACCATGGTCAACGCGTAGGTGTACCCACTTCGGCTAGGGGTGAGCTTGACATGGTCTAGGGCGACCAGCTCCAGCGGCTGATGAGTGACTATTGGATGTAACGGTGCCTTCTGGCTAGTCTCGTCCTTTCTCCTCAGCGTACAAGGACCGCACTCTCGGCACCAGGCTTCCACCGATTCACGCATCCCACTCCAATAGAACCGCTCCCTCAACAGCATCTCCAGCTTCTTCCACCCGAAGTGGCCAGCACCATCATGGTATGCCCGCAGGACAGTAGCGACGTCAGCTTGAGGAACGACCAACTGGCATATTTTCTCATGGGTCTTTGGGTTGATCAGCTCACGGTACAGCCTCCCTTGGTGTAGGTAAAGCCGTTTCCGTTCTTTCCACAAGCGTTGGGCTTCGGCTGGAGCGGCAGGGTCTATTCCCATAGCACCTTGTTCCACCAGAGTCTTGACAAGGCGAACAGCCGGCGCTTGGTCTTGGGCGTCCTGCCACTCTTGACTGGGCCGTGGGTCCAGATCCACCCTTTGCTGATATACTTGTACCCTCTCGGCAGGTGGTTGGTGAAACGCAGGCAACTCGATCTCCTCGAGGTCGTCATCCTCGCACCCCTACTCTGACAAATGGGGCATCCGGGAGAGTGCATCAGCATTTACGTTGACGCGACCGGCTCGGTACTTTATGGTGAAATCATAGTTGGCTAGCCGGGCTACCCACCGCTGCTCCAGCGCACCCAACTTGGCCGTGTTTAGGTGAGTCAGCGGATTGTTGTCCGTAAACGCGGTGAATGTTGCTGCCGCCAAATAGTGGCGGAACCGCTCCGTGATAGCCCATACCAACGCCAATAGCTCGAGCTTGAAAGAGCTGTAGTTCTCAGGGTTCCTTTCGGTCGGCCGGAGTTTTCGGCTAGCAAAGGCAATCACCTTCTCCTTTCCATCCTGGACCTGGGATAGCACCGCTCCTAGCCCCACGTTACTGGCGTCTGTGTGGAGGATGAACGGGCGCCCATAATCAGGGTACGCCAGGACCTCTTCTCCGGTCAAGGCCGCCTTCAGCTGGCAAAAGGACTCCTCATGCTTGTCCTCCCACGACAGTGGGGCTCCAATGGGTCTACCCCCTTTGGTCTGTCCCACGAGGAGGTCCTGCATGGGGGCAGCCATCTTCGTGTACCCCTTTATGAAGCGCCGGTAGTACCCCACCAGACCAGAAACTGCCTTACTTCCCTCACTGTAGTTGGTCTCGGCCAGCTCTGGATGGCAGTAATCTTCTCAGGGTCGGGGGCGACACCGTCCGCACTCACCACATGCCCTAGATACTGCACCCGGGGTTTCAGCAGGTGGCATTTAGAGGGCTTCAATTTCATCCCGTACTTGGCAAGGGACGCGAACACCTCGGCTAGGTGCTCCAGATGGGCCTCATATGTCTGGGAATAAACAATCACATCATCCAAGTACAACAGGACGGTCTCGAAGTTTAAATGTCCCAGACAGCACTCCATCAGCCGTTGGAAGGTTCCGGGGGCATTGCACAGCCCAAACGGCATGCTATTGAATTCGCAGAGCCCCATCGGGGTGGTGAAGGCGGTCTTCTCCCGGTCCTCTGGGGCCACGGCCACTTGCCAGTATCCGCTGGTGAGATCAAGGGTTGAGAAGTAGTTTGCAGTTCTCAGTGCAGCCAGAGACTCCTCAATACGAGGTAGTGGATAGGCATCTTTATGGGTTATCTGGTTGATCTTCCGGTAGTCCACACACATCCGCATGGTACCATCCTTCTTCTTGACCAGCACCAACGGAGCGGCCCAGGGACTACAGCTGTCCCGAATAACCCCTGCCTCCTTCATATTCCTCAACATATCTTTGGCACACTGGTAATGTGCAGGGGGAATAGGTCTATACCTCTCTTTGATAGGGGGATGGTCACCAGTGGGGATGTGGTGTTGGACCCCCTTGATCCGCCCAAAGTCTAGGGGGTGCTTACTGAAAACCTGTTCGTACTCCTGCACCACCCTGTGTACCCCTGCCCTGTGATGTGTAGTGGTATCATCAGTGCCTACATGTAGCTGTTGGTGCCACTCCTTTGTCTCCCCCTGGGGTGGGGAAGTGTTGGTGGTAGGTGGGAGTGTGGATGGACTGGCTTCATGGATAGTGTGAGGGTCCAGGGTGAGCAGCTTGGCAATGGTGGCATACCGGGGGAGCCTGACTTCTTCCTCCCCACAGTTCAACACCCTCACAGGCACTCTCCCTTTCTTCACATCCACCACCCCTCGGGCGGCCATTACAGTGGGCCAGTGCTCGGAAGGCATGGGCTCCATCATCGCAGGGTAGTCACGCCCCTGAGGCCCTACTGCTGCCCTACACCAGATCATCATCTCACTCCTAGGGAGCACAGTCAATGGAGCAACATCCATCACTCTCACTCCACCAATCTCCCCTCCTGTTGAGCTTACATGCTGGCGGTACATCAGGGCTCGGATCTCACGCTGCACAGCCCTCTGCCGGCTCCCTGCCGCTGTGGTGGCTAGCTGTTGCAATAGGGTCAATACATCAGCCATGCAGTGCTCCATCACATTGGTTCCCAGCACTATTTTCGGGTTATGATCGCTGGGTTCATTCATGATCACAATCATGCCCTGGTGTTGCAGTTCAGCTTGCCCCACTGTCATAGCCACTTGTTTATACCCCACCTGGGTCAATGGGAGTCCATTAGCGGCAATCAACGTTATACTATTGTCTGGGGGCGCCAGCTCGTCTATGGCCCAATACCGCTGGTACAACGTGTACGGTATGGTAGTTACCTGTGATCCAGTGTCTAAGAGAGCCATCACTGGTATACCGTCCACAGCCACGGGTATGATGGGGCGGGCCCCGATATATCGGTCCCGCCAGTCCGGGGGGCCACGATGTTCTACTCCTGAGGACTGGCCCGGGGCCCCAGGGGTTGCTCGTTTAACGGGCACTGTCGGAAGTAATGACCCGGCTTACGGCACTTGTAGCAGATTGGGGGTCTGCTCCGCGGGTTGTTAGCACTTTTCCGCTGCATCCAGGGAACATCCTCGGGACTGTCAGCAAGCTGTATCTGTGCTGGAGGTTGAGATCTGGTCAGAGGTTGTAGTGCCGCAAGGATTTTGGCAAGGTCTCCATCCATGCGACGGACCTGGGCTGCCAGTTCTTCCACTGTGCTGCTCGGGGCTGCAGGTATTGGAGAGGTTGGTTTGGCTGAGGCCGCCACAACGGGAGCCGTCTCGACGGGCCACGGGGCGGGTTCCAGAACCTCGGCAGCTGGGGGCTGTAGCGCTTTAATGGCCCGCTCCTTTAGCACAGCAAAGTCCACATCAGGGTGTTCCAGGGCCCACAGCCGGAGTTGTTTACGATCCTCAGGGGACCTCATCCCCTGCGCAAATTGCTCCACTAACATCTTGTTGCTATCCGCCTCATTAATAGGGTTCACCCGCTTCAGCGTGCGGAGGGCGGTCTGCAGACGTAGAGCATAGTCCCGAATACTATCTCCAGCTCGTTGCCGGCACTGGTAAAACTGCATCCTCAGCTCAGCTTCAGTCCGGGTCTCGAAGGCAGTCTGTAGCTTCTCAAAGATGGTGGCTACAGAGAGCCGGTCCCCCTCGGCCCAGGTCTCCGCTTCCTGCTCCGCCGCACCGGTTAACTGGCCTAGCACTATCGCTGCACGTTGCTTATCAGTCAGGGGGTACAGCTCTAGCAACGGGTTAAGCTTTTTCCGGAAGGCCTGTAGGGCATCCGGTTTCCCGTCATACTGCGGTAGCCAGGCAGCTCCGGGCGCATAGGGCAAGGAGAACGGCATGACCTGAGCGAGCGCGGGGGCCGCGGCACCTCCCGCCGGTACAGCCGGGACCTGGGCAGGCCCATTCCCATCCGCAGGTGCCGCTGCAGCTGCGACCACCGCTCCTCCAGCGGCTCCGTCGGGCGCAGACATCTTGTTTCCGTCCCCCTTAGCTCTTTCCGGCCCCTCCTCTCTCGGGGCGGGGTTTCGGCCTTCGCGCCTCTACTACTCGAGAAGACGCTCGAGCGGGAACTTTTCGCGCCAAAGATGGCGGCTTCTGAAATTTTTCTGCCGGATACCTCCGGCGGTAACAAAGCGCACCTCTACCAGACGGCAGAGCGGTAAGATCCTGTTCGTGACGCCAAGTTGTCGCGGGCGGGGAGGAGGGTGTCAGCACACTACGCTCACCCCTTCTGCTCGGGTCCGGCGGCTGCTGCTCAGTGGTGGCTCGAGCGGTGGGCCGGATCCCGGGGGTTTCTCGAGCGGCACTCCTCGCCCGTGAGTGAAAGGGGGTTTGTTGGGTGTGGGAAGTATTTATTGTCCGTGACGCCACCCACGGTTGTGGTGATTTCACCACCGCTGCTCTATAGGCCCGGGGACGATGGTGTGTAGCAGCGAGATGTTGCGTTGCCCCTCCGTGGGTAGGGGTTGGTGATCCCGGGGCCCGGTGATGGTGAGGGAGGTGCAGGGTCTGGTGGGCGCAGGGACGCGGGGGCAGCGCTGTGCCTTGCGGCACTGTGGTACTCACTCAGCCTGAGACGTTGACACAGTTTTTACGGTAAACCAAATGGCTGGATAGACGGTCCCACGGACGGCTGCACTTGCTCTCCCAGTAGGTGACGGTGATGTCCCTCTTCCTTGCACCTTTATGTACTTGTTGGTTGCGATGGGTAACCCGCTCCCCGGCTTCAAGCTGGACCGGAGGAGCTCTACTCTTTGCCCGCAGGCTCTGGCCCTAAGAAACTGGTGCCTTGGCGGTGGCGGTGTCTCTTCTACTCTGGTTGGGCTGTTGCCTTCAATCGGGACTTGGTTGTTGGGGGATCTACGTCCCCGTCACTGACGGATTTGGCAAATTATGGCGACTCCTAGCCTTGCCGGGGTCCGAGAGGCCCCTGCCCTGGTGCTGACTGTCCTTCGGAACACTGCTCCAGACCGCCGGGCACACAGCCTACGGGGTCCTTCCAGGAACGTCCAAACGGTCCCCCTCCAGACAGTCACCGCCGTTGCTGACCTTGCTGACCTGTCCTGCACACAGCTGGACGACTTCAGGCTTTTCTCTCTGTCACCTCACTTGCTTTCCTCCTTTACCACTTTTCTACTTTCTACATGCACTACTTGTTTTCTCCTTTCACTTCCTCCTCCAAACTCTATCTTCCCTCGAGCCCTGCCTGGGCTAATTTGCCTGGTTCTTCCCGCCTCCAGAGCTGTGAACTCCTCGGTGGGCGGAGCCAACCGCCTGGCCCACCCCCTGGTGTGAATCATCAGCCTCTGGAGGAAGGCAACAAGGATTTTTGGTTAGCTGTGGTGTTCCTAGCTGGGATGTAGGGTGTGGTGGTGTGTGACCTGTGTCCCCTGGCTTGCCCAGGGCGACACACCTGCAACAGCAACGATAATCGGGAAAGGAACGATGCGTCAACGATCAACGATTAGGTAAGTAATTTTGATCGTTAACGGTCGTTCGTGCATTTCACACGCAACGACGTTGCTAATGAGGCCGGATGTGCGTCACGAATTCCGTGACCCCAAGCGTGTAAAGCGGACTTTAACCAGGTGGATCGAGGTCACAAGAGGCATGGACGGTGCTGGAGTAGGGCGAAATACTACTGGCTGTAGGCTGGGTGTTCCAGATGCTCACTGTGGGCGCTGTGAGGCAGGAGCATCCAGAAACTGTTGGCTTGGCAAGGTGTGCTTCAAAGAAATGGCACCCGAAGTCAGCACATGCGCGGATTTAGCTATTGGCTCAATGACAAGCCGAGAACTCATCTGCACACGCGCCTTTTCCGGGCGCCATTTTCCTTAAGTCCACTGCATGGAGATCAATGTACCAGAAGCGGCGCATGCACATATGAGATTTTGAGCCGAGAGCCCAATCACGTGCTGACTATGGATGCCATTATTTGAAGCCCGCACCACCAACATTTTCAGGATGGCCCCTGCCTCACCCTCCCGCAGAGAGAACAGCCCAGCATCAGCACCGCCCGCAGAACAGCGCATAGCCCACAGCATCACCCCTGCCTCCTTTGACCTGTCTCCACCATCCCCCAGTAAACTACATTCGACTTAAAACACACCCCTCATTTTCCTCCCAAATTTTTGGGAGGAAAAGTGCATCTTATAATCCAAAAATACGGTAATTATATAGATATATATATATATATATATATATATATACATATATATACTCCCAAAAAAAATAAAGGGAACACTAAAATACCATTTTGTTGTTCAAGTGTTCCCTTTATTTTTTTGAGCAGTACATGTACACTAGCTGTAGTACCCAGCGTTGCCCGGGACAGTAACTATCTCTCTGTCTCTCTCCCAGTCTCTGTCTGTGTCTGTCTGTGTCTGTCTGTCTGTCTCTTTCTGTCGGTCTCTTTCTGTCGGTCTCTTTCTGTCTGTCTGTCTGTCTCTTTCCCTGTCTGTGTGTCTCTCTCTATCCATGTGTGTCTCTGTTTCTATCCATGTCTGTCTGTGTCTGTCTCTCTGTCTGTCTCTGCCTCTGTATCAGTCTCTCTCTATCTCAGTGTCTGTTTTTCTGTCATTCTTTGTGCCTGTCTCTCTATCTTTGTCTGTCTCTTTCTATCTCTGTGTCTGCCTTTCTGTCTCTCTCTATCTGTCTGTCTCTCTCTCTGTGCCTGTCTCTCTCTAGCTCTGTGTCTGTCTCTCTCTATCTCTGTGTCTGCCTCTATCTCTATGTCTGTCAGTCTGTTTCTCCATCTGTTTCTTTCCCCGTCTGTCTCTTTACTCGGCTGCCTCGTTCCCCGTCTGTCTCATTCCCCGTCTGTCTCGTTCCAGGTGTATCTCATTCCAGGTCTATCTCATTCCAGGTCTGTCTCTGTCTCTTTCCCTGTCTCTTTCCCTGTCTGTCTCTTTCCTTGTCTCTTTCCTTGTCTGTCTGTCTCTTTACCTTTCTTTTTCCTTGTTTTTGTCTTTTTCCCTGTCTGTCTCTTTCCCTGTCTCTGTCTCTTTCCCTGTCTGTATCTGTCTACCTCTGTCTCTTTGACTGTTTGTCTCTCCCTGTCTCTTTCCCTGTCTGTCTCTGTCTGTCGCTTTCCATGTCTGTGCCTGTCTGTCTGTGTCTGTCTGCCTCTGTCTGTCTCTTTGATTGTTTGTCTCTCTGTCTCTCTCTGTCTGTTTCTTTCCCTTTCAGCTTCTTACTCTGTCTCTTTGTCTGTCTGTCACTTTCTGTCTCTCTCTCTGTCCGTCTCCCCACCGACATCTTATTACCTCACACATAAGCTTGTTATACTATGAATGTCCTTTCTTCGTATAGCAACCAATCACAGATGCCATTAATAACCTGTAGCTCGCAGCTCCATTGACTTTAATGAAGGCAGGTTTTTTGGAGAGTAACTGTAAAGCGCGGGGTTAAATTTTCCAGTCAAAACACAGTCTATGACGTTCCCTGAGTCACATGAGGCGTCTATGCAAAATTTCGTGATTGTGAATGCGACAGTGCGGATTCCTTTAGTGGACACACACACATACATGCATACACATACATTCAGCTTTATATATTATATATATATATATATATATATATATATATATATTATACAATTATATGCAGGCAGGAATCAAGAACACCTCTAAGCATTCTCTCGGATCACTTACAGAGAATTTATTATCCAAAAATTACCAATTTTTAAATCAGGATTTTGTGTTACATTTTTTTTTTTTTAACGTTTGGCAATTTTTCTTCTTTTTGGATTATGATCATTATTTAAATAAATAAATAAATAAATAATTTTGGAATTTTCACACTGGCTCCTATCTGACATATTTCTTTACAGCAGTCTCATTATCATCAGAGGCAGAATTACAATGACAGGTAACACCTCATTGCTGCTAATGTACAAGTTCATTTCCTGAAATGTCGCGGGCGGGGAGGAGGGTGTCAGCACACCGCGCTCACCCCTTCTGCTCGGGTCCGGCAGCTGCTCAGTGGTGGCTCGAGCCGTGGGCCGGATCCCGGGGTTTCTCAAGCGACACTCCTCGCCCGTGAGTGAAAGGGGGGTTTTGTGGTTGGGTGTAGGGATTGTTATAGTTCGTGACGCCACCCACGGTTGTGGTGATTTCACCACCACTGCTCAATATGGGGCTCCCGGGGATGGTGATGCGGAGCAGCCAGTTGTTGTGTTGCCCCTCCGTTGGTAGGGGTTGGTGATCCCGGGGCCCGGTGATGGAGAAGTAGGTGCGGGGCCTGGTGGGCGCAGGGACGCGGGGGCAGCGCTGTGCCTTGCGGCACTGTGGTACTCACTCAGCCTGAGACACGGACACAGTTTGTATGGTAAACCAAACGGCTGGTAGGACGGTCCCACAGACGGCTGCACCTGCACTCCCGGTAGGTGACGGTGATGTCCCTCTTCCTTGCACCTATGTTTGACTTGTGGTAGCAGTGGATTCCCTCCGGTTACCCGCTCCCCGACTGCAATCTGGGCCGGAGGAGCTCTACACTTTGCCCGCAGGCGCTGGCCCTGAGAAACTGGTGCCGTGGCGGTGGCGGTGTCTCTCCAATACGGGTTGGGCTGTTGCCTTCAATCGGGACTTGGTTGTTGGGGGATCTGCGTCCCCGTCACTGACGGATTCGGCAAATTTGGCGACTCCTAGCCTTGCCGGGGTCCGAGAGGCCCCTGCCCTGGTGCTGACTGTCCTTCGGAACACTGCTCCAGACCACCGGGCACACAGCCAACGGGGTCCTTCCAGGAACTTCCAAACGGTCCCCCTCCAGACAGTCACCGCCGTCGCTGACCTTGCTGATCTGGCCCTACACAAAGCTGGACCCTTCAGGCTTTCTTTCTTTCTTGTCACTTTGCTTGCTTTCCTCCTTACAACTTCACTTCCTCCTCCCTGACTAGACTCTGTTGTTCACTCTTGCCCTGCCTGGGCTAATCTGCCTGGTTTTCCCGCCTCCAGAGTTGTGAGCTCCTCGGTGGGCGGAGCCAACCGCCTGGCCCACCCCCTGGTGTGCATCATCAAACTCCTGGAGGAAGGCAACAAGGATTTCTGGTTAGCATTGGTGTGCCTACCTGGAGTGTGGGGTGTGGTGGTGGTGTGACCCGTGTCCCCTGGCTTGCCCAGGGCGACACATTCCCCCTTAGCAAAATGCAGACCGTCCGCGGGCTGCCGTCCTACACCGGTTTTATTTTTCTGTAAAAAGGGGTAACAAGGTTAAACAAACATAAGTAACATTTTTAATCAAAACTCTTCCCAAGACGGGAGGCACATTTACTTAAACGTTGCAACGGTTTACGGTTACGGTTTCCGCTCTCTCCCACCCAAGCAACCTGGCCCTGATGCTGCCCCTAAAACCCAGGCAGCACCCCTTGACCCACAGTCCAGCACAAGTCACCCGAGCGGGATCTGTCCTTCCCCTCCAGAGGGTGCCCACCGGTTCCTTTGGTGGCTGGGCCCTAGCCTGCTCTGCTCAGGGCCCTCCCTCCAACCTGCCTCTCCGGAGACGGTATTGCGGAAACGGTAACGGTAACCAACATATTTACAAGCCACTTAACGTTTGTGGTGCCCTGCAAGTTCACGGGCTTGTCCATGGATAGTTCTCCATGCAAAACTTAAACGGTCCCCACGGGGACAACGGTGCCGGCTCCTGCCGTTTCAATCACAAGGCAAATCAGATGAAAAACTCGGTAATTTTCATTTTCTTATCATTCTTGAACTTTTCAAACAAACACAACTAAACACTCTTTTACATTTGCGGACCCCTTTTACTCATAGAACGGTCTCCCTGTACCTAAGTGGGGGTCTACCTAGGTTGGAACGGGTGGACCTTCGGAGCCCGGTGTCAGTGGTGCTAGATAGTGGGGTAGAGGGAACAATCGGTTCCTCCTCCCTGCTATAGTGTGGAGCAGGCGGAGGTGCAGGGGGGCTGGGTACAGGTTCATCCCTGGGCACTGGCACTGGTTCTGGCTCACGGTTAACCGCTTCCACTACTTCTTCATCCACGGGTTGTGGGAACAGTATCACTGGAAGAATCACCGCGCCGTTCTGTGTAGGCCAGTTTGCTGGGAAGTCACCCATTACAGTGTGGATTACCTCTGCAGCCTTTTCCACTGGTGGAGGAACCGGTACTTCAGCCTCTGCCTTCAACGCTGGGGGGCATTTTTTTAGATGGTCCCGAGAAACTGTGGCTAGGGTGCCCCCTTGGTCACGACTGATCTGGTAGGTCTTCCCATCTCACCATTCTGTGGGTTGTATGACGTAAGGGACTTGCTCCCACTGATCATCCAGCTTGTGGGCTTTTCTCTTCCGTTTCAGCACCACATCCCCTGGCTGGAAAGGACCTGCGGGCGCCTTCTGATTGAACCGGTGCTCTTGCTGCTCTCGACTTCGACTGAGGTTTTTCTCCACATACTCCTGGATTTGCCGGTACTGTGCCCTCCTCCGACTTTCCCACTCCGCCGTTGAAGGGAGTGCTTCCGGGGCTTCCAACCCCATCTCCAGATCCACCGGCAGGCGGCCAGGCCGAGCCCTCATCAGATACGCTGGGGTGCACTTCGTCGAGCTAGACGGGATATTATTGTACATGTCGACCAAGTCAGGTAGCTTTTCCGGCCACATGTTCCGTTCTTCCAGTGGTAGCGTCTTGAGGAGCCCCAGGACCAAGTGGTTCATTTTCTCGCACATGCCATTGGTTTGGGCGTGGTACGAAGTGGTCCGGATCTTCTTGCAGCCGTACAACTGGCAGAATTCGTGAAACACCTCTGCTTCAAAAGCCGGGCCTTGGTCGGTCAGCACCTTCTCGGGGTACCCATGGGGTCGGCAGAAATAAGCCTGGAACGCTCGAGCAGCGGTTCGACCAGTTAGGTCCTTAACGGGGACTACCACCATAAATCTTGAGTAGTGGTCTACCATGGTCAATGCGTAGGTGTACCCACTTCGGCTAGGGGTGAGCTTGACATGGTCCAGGGCGACCAGCTCCAGCGGCTGATGGGTGACTATGGGATGTAACGGTGCCCTCTGGCTAGTCTCGTCCTTTCTCCTCAGTGTACAAGGACCGCACTCTCGGCACCAGGCTTCCACCGATTCACGCATCCCACTCCAATAGAACCGCTCCCTCAACAGCATCTCCAGCTTCTTTCACCCGAAGTGGCCAGCACCATCATGGTATGCCCGCAGGACAGTAGCAACCTCAGCTTGAGGAACGATCAACTGGCATATTTTCTCATGGGTCTTCGGGTTGATCAGCTCACGGTACAGCCTCCCTTGGTGTAGGTAAAGCCGTTTTCGTTCTTTCCACAAGTGTTGGGCTTCGGCTGGAGCGCCAGGGTCTATTCCCATAGCACCTTGTTCCACCAGAGTCTTGACAAGGCGGACAGCCGGCGCTTGGTCCTGGGCGTCCTGCCACTCTTGACTAGGCCGCGGGTCCAGATCTACCCTTTCCTGGCATACTTGTACCCTCTCAGTAGGCGGCTGGTGAAACGCAGGCAACTCGATCTCCTCGAGGTCGTCATCCTCGCACCCCTGTTCTGACAAATGGGGCATCCGGGAGAGTGCATCAGCATTTATGTTGACACAACCAGCTCGGTACTTTATGGTGAAATCATAGTTGGCTAGCCGGGCTACCCACCGCTGCTCCAGCGCGCCCAACTTGGCCGTGTTCAGGTGAGTCAGCGGATTGTTGTCCGTAAACGCGGTGAAGGTTGCTGCCGCCAAGTAGTGGCGGAACCGCTCCGTGATAGCCCATACCAATGCCAATAGCTCAAGCTTGAAGGAGCTATAATTCTCGGGGTTCCTTTCGGTCGGCCGGAGTTTTCGGCTAGCGTAGGCAATCACTTTCTCCTTTCCATCCTGGACCTGGGATAGGACCGCTCCTAGCCCCACGTTACTGGCGTCCTTGTGGAGGATGAACGGGCGCCCATAGTCAGGGTACGCCAGGACCTCTTCTCCGGTCAAGGCCGCCTTCAACTGGCAAAAGGACTCCTCATGCTTGTCCTCCCACGACAGTGGGGCTCCAATGGGTCTACCACCTTTGGTCTGTCCCACGAGGAGATCTTGCATGGGGGCAGCCATCTTCGTGTACCCCTTTATAAAGCGCCGATAGTACCCCACCAGACCCAGAAACTGCCTTACTTCCCTCACTGTAGTTGGTCTCGGCCAGCTCTGGATGGCAGTAATCTTCTCAGGGTCGGGGGCGACACCATCCGCACTCACCACATGCCCTAGATACTGCACCCTGGGTTTCAGCAGGTGGCATTTTGAGGGCTTCAACTTCATCCCGTACTTGGCAAGGGACGCGAACACCTCGGCCAGGTGCTCCAGATGGGCTTCATAAGTCTGGGAATAAACAATCACATCATCCAAATACAGCAGGACGGTCTCGAAGTTTAAATGTCCCAGACAGCACTCCATCAACCGTTGGAAGGTCCCGGGGGCATTGCACAGCCCAAACGGCATGCTATTGAATTCGCAGAGCCCCATCGGGGTGGTGAAGGCGGTCTTCTCCCGGTCCTCTGGGGCCACGGCCACTTGCCAGTATCCGCTGGTGAGGTCAAGGGTCGAGAAGTAGTTTGCAGTTCTCAGTGCAGCCAAAGACTCTTCAATACGAGGTAATGGATAGGCATCTTTATGGGTTATCTGGTTGATCTTCCGGTAGTCCACACACATCCGCATGGTACCATCCTTCTTCTTGACCAGTACCAACGGAGCAGCCCAGGGACTACAGCTGTCCCGAATAACCCCTGCCTCCTTCATATTCCTCAACATATCTTTGGCACACTGGTAATGTGCAGGGGGAATAGGTCTATACCTCTCTTTGATAGGGGGATGTTCACCCGTGGGAATGTGGTGTTGGACTCCCTTGATCTGCCCAAAGTCTAGGGGGTGCTTACTGAAAACCTGTTCGTACTCCTGCACCACCCTGTGTACCCCTGCCCTGTGATGTGTAGGGGTATCATCAGTGCCTATATGTAGCTGTTGGTGCCACTCCTTCGTGTCCCCCTGGGGTGGGGAAGTGCTGGTGGTAGGTGGGAGTGTGGATGGACTGACTTCATGGATAGTGTGAGGGTCGAGGGTGAGCAGCTTGGCAATGGTGGCATACCGGGGGAGCCTGACTTCTTCCTCCCCACAGTTCAACACTCTCACGGGCACTCTCCCTTTCTTCACATCTACCACCCCGCGGGCGGCCACTACAGTGGGCCAGTGCTCGGAAGGCATGGGCTCCATCATCGCAGGGTAGTCACGCCCCTGAGGCCCTACTGCTGCCCTACACCAGATCATCATCTCACTCCTAGGGGGCACAGTCAATGGAGCAACATCCATCACTCTCACTCCACCAATCTCCCCTCCTGTTGAGCTTACATGCTGGCGGTACATCAGGGCGCGGATCTCACGCTGCACAGCCCTCTGCCGGCTCCCCGCCGTTGTGGCGGCTAGCTGTTGCAATAGGTTCAACACATCAGCCATGCAGTGTTCCATCACATTGGTTCCCAGCACTATTTTCGGGTTATGATCACTGGGTTCATTCATGATCACAATCATACCCTGGTGTTGCAGTTCAGCTTGCCCCACTGTCATAGCCACTTGTTTATACCCCACCTGGGTCAATGGAAGTCCATTAGCGGCAATCAAAGTTATACTATTGTCTGGAGGCGCCAGCTCGTCTGTGGCCCAATACCGCTGATACAACGTGTACGGTATGGTAGTTACCTGTGATCCAGTGTCCAAGAGAGCCATCACTGGTATGCCGTCCACAGCCACGGGGATGATAGGACGGGCCCCGATATATCGGTCTCGCCAGTCCAGGGGGCCACGGTGTTCTACTCCTGAGGATTGGCCCGGGGCCCCAGGGGTTGCTCGTTTAACGGGCACTGTCGGTAGTAATGGCCCGGCTTACGGCACTTGTAGCAGATTGGAGGTCTGCTCCGCGGGTTGTTAGCGCTTCTCCGCTGCATCCAGGGAACATCTTCAGGACTGTCAGCAAGCTGTATCTGCGCTGGAGGCTGAGATCTGGTCAGAGGTTGCAGTGCAGCAAGGATTTTGGCAAGGTCTCCGTCCATGCGACGGACCTGGGCTGCCAGCTCTTCTACTGTGCTGCTCGGGGCTGCAGGTATTAAAGAGGTTGGTTTGGCTGAGGCCGCCACAACGGGAGCTGTCTCGACGGGCCACGGGACGGGTTCCAGAACTTCAGCAGCTGGGGGCTGTAGTGCTTTGATAGCCCGCTCCTTTAACACAGCAAAGTCCACATCAGGGTGTTCCAGGGCCCACAGCCGGAGTTGTTTACGATCCTCAGGGGACCTCATCCCCTGCGCAAATTGCTCCACTAACATCTTGTTGCTATCCGCCTCATTAATAGAGTTCACCCGCTTCAGCGTGCGTAGGGCGGTCTGCAGACGTAGAGCATAGTCCCGAATGCTATCCCCAGCTCGTTGCCGGCACTGGTAGAACTGCATCCTCAGCTCAGCTTCAGTCCGGGTCTCAAAGGCAGTCTGTAGCTTCTCGAAGATGGTGGCTACAGAGAGCCGGTCCCCCTCGGCCCAGGTCTCCGCTTCCTGCTCCGCCGCACCGGTTAACTGGCCTAGCACTATCGCTGCACGTTGCTTATCAGTCAGGGGGTACAGCTCTAGCAACGGGTTAAGCTTTTTCCGGAAGGCCTGTAGGGCATCCGGTTTCCCGTCATACTGCGGTTGCCAGGCAGCTCCGGGCGCATAGGGCAAGGAAAACGGCATGACCTGAGCAAG
Source organism: Anomaloglossus baeobatrachus (assembly GCF_048569485.1). Taxonomy (NCBI): domain Eukaryota; kingdom Metazoa; phylum Chordata; class Amphibia; order Anura; family Aromobatidae; genus Anomaloglossus; species Anomaloglossus baeobatrachus. The sequence goes on along the minus strand of NC_134354.1, from coordinate 34,142,918 downwards.
CGCGGGGGCCGCGGCACCTCCCGCCGGTACGGCCGGGACCTGGGCAGGCCCATTCCCATCCGCGGGTGCCGCTGCGGCTGCGACCACCGCTCCTCCAGCGGCTCCGTCGGGCGCAGACATCTTGTTTCCGTCCCCCTTAGCTCTTTCCGGCCCCTCCTCTCTCGGGGCGGAGTTTTGGCCTTCGCGCCTCTACTGCTCGAGAAGACGCTCGAGCGGGAACTTTTCGCGCCAAAGATGGCGGCTTCTGAAATTTTCCTGCCGGATGCCTCCGGCGGTAACAAGGCGCACCTCCACCTGACGGCAGAGCGGTAAGATCCTGTTCGTGACGCCAAGTTGTCGCGGGCGGGGAGGAGGGTGTCAGCACACCGCGCTCACCCCTTCTGCTCGGGTCCGGCAGCTGCTCAGTGGTGGCTCGAGCCGTGGGCCGGATCCCGGGGTTTCTCAAGCGACACTCCTCGCCCGTGAGTGAAAGGGGGGTTTTGTGGTTGGGTGTAGGGATTGTTATAGTTCGTGACGCCACCCACGGTTGTGGTGATTTCACCACCGCTGCTCAATATGGGGCTCCCGGGGATGGTGATGCGGAGCAGCCAGTTGTTGTGTTGCCCTTCCGTGGGTAGGGGTTGGTGATCCCGGGGCCCGGTGATGGAGAAGTAGGTGCGGGGCCTGGTGGGCGCAGGGACACGGGGGCAGCGCTGTGCCTTGCGGCACTGTGGTACTCACTCAGCCTGAGACACGGACACAGTTTGTACGGTAAACCAAACGGCTGGTAGGACGGTCCCACAGACGGCTGCACCTGCACTCCCGGTAGGTGACGGTGATGTCCCTCTTCCTTGCACCTATGTTTGACTTGTGGTAGCGGTGGATTCCCTCCGGTTACCCGCTCCCCGACTGCAATCTGGGCCGGAGGAGCTCTACACTTTGCCCGCAGGCGCTGGCCCTGAGAAACTGGTGCGGTGGCGGTGTCTCTCCAATACGGGTTGGGCTGTTGCCTTCAATCGGGACTTGGTTGTTGGGGGATCTGCGTCCCCGTCACTGACGGATTCGGCAAATTTGGCGACTCCTAGCCTTGCCGGGGTCCGAGAGGCCCCTGCCCTGGTGCTGACTGTCCTTCGGAACACTGCTCCAGACCACCGGGCACACAGCCAACGGGGTCCTTCCAGGAACTTCCAAACGGTCCCCCTCCAGACAGTCATCGCCGTCGCTGACCTTGCTGATCTGGCCCTACACAAAGCTGGACCCTTCAGGCTTTCTTTCTTTCTTGTCACTTTGCTTGCTTTCCTCCTTACAACTTCACTTCCTCCTGCCTGACTAGACTCTGTTGTTCACTCTTGCCCTGCCTGGGCTAATCTGCCTGGTTTTCCCGCCTCCAGAGTTGTGAGCTCCTCGGTGGGCGGAGCCAACCGCCTGGCCCACCCCCTGGTGTGCATCATCAAACTCCTGGAGGAAGGCAACAAGGATTTCTGGTTAGCATTGGTGTGCCTACCTGGAGTGTGGGGTGTGGTGGTGTTGTGACCCGTGTCCCCTGGCTTGCCCAGGGCGACACAGAAACAACAGGAAGTTTGAGTCTAAAAAAGCCCCAGTGGTCAGAGGAAAAATTGCAAGAGTTCTAATTTTCACTTTTAATTAGAGATAAGCGAATCCAAACAGTAAAGTTAGGGGCTAGTACCGAACAGACTTTTAAAAAAAAAAAAAAAAAAATCAGCGTTTGAGTTCAGAGCTCGGGTTCTTTACTTGATCAATCAATGGTGTGCTCAGTTACGCTCAGTGCTCTGCCCAGTGGGAGCCGCCTGCAGGCTCTGAATGGCTCGCACTTGGGGTAAAAACATTTTCAGATGTACTGTGCACATAAATCAAATAAACCCATTCCTCCCTCCACCAGAAATGCTCTGTTTATGGCTGGCTGCGTGTGGGTGGAGAGACGAACTGTCCAATCAGTGAGGTCCAATGAGGTTCGGGCTCTGGGATCATGTTTGGATCCTGAACTGAACTTTATCTAAAGTCCGGCTGAACCTGGAGATCCCAAACTTCCACGGGTCCACTCATCTCTATTTTTAACTCTTTAATTACATGTGACATTTCAATCACAGGTGTCTGAAGGCTGTACAAAGAGGGCTCAGGAGCTGAACCAGTGTCATATCCAGTATGTGTCACTTGTGTCACATAGCCAACATCTGTGTACCAGAAGCAGCCAGTGCAAGCTCTGATCGGTGCTGTTAACTATTTAGATGCTGCTGTCACTCAGTAACAATGACATTTAAACTACCTGCTTGCTAGTGCATGTGCACAATGACTCCCATTGGTAACCTGCAACACAATCGATGACCATAGTAGCTGGGGCCTGCTGCAGTCTAGCATGGATGCTAGGTGCTGTTAATCATTTAGATGCTGCTGTCAATCATTGACAATGACATTTAAACTACCTGCTTGCTAGCATTGGTCCCCTGCAACACGATTGATGACCATAGTAGCTGGGGGCCTTCTGCACTCTAGCATGGCTACTAGGTGCTGTTACCTATTTAGATGCTGCTGTCAATCACTGACAATGGCCTTTAAACAACCTGCTTGCTAGTGCATGTGCACAACAGCTTACATTGGTAACCCACAACACAATTAATGACCATGGTAGCTGGGGGCCTGCTGCAGTCTAGCATGGCTGCTAGGTGCTATTAACCATTTAGATGCTGCTGTCAATCATTGACAATGGTATTTAAATGACCTGCTTGCTAGTGCATGTACACAATGGCTCTCATTGTTAACCCGCAACACGATAGATGATCATGGTAGCTGGGGGCCTGTTGCAGTCTAGCATGGCTGCTAGGTGCTGTTAACCATTTAGATGCTACTGTCAATCACTGACAATGGCATTTAAATGATATGCTTGCTAGTGCATGTGCTCAACAGCTTCCATTGGTAACCTGCAACACAATTAATGACCATGGTAGCTGGGGGCCTGCTTCAGTCTAGCATGGGTGCTTGGTGCTGTTAACAATTTAGATGCTGCTGTCAATCACTGACAATGGCATCTAAATGACCTGCTTACTAGTGCTTGTGCACAATAGCTCCCATTGTTAACCCAGAACACGATCGATGACCATGGTAGCTGGGGGCCTGCTGCAGTCCAGCATAGCTGCTATATTAGTCGCTCTGTAAAGCTCAGTCAGAGCTAATAGTATTGAAGACAATAGTAAAAGCGATCGCAGGATGAAGTCTCCTGGGGGTACTGAAGAGTAAAGTAAAAATAGCAAAAAATGTATAAATAAAAAAGCAAAAATATGTAAAAGTTTTATTGACACGTTTTTTCTCTCTTAAAAATTAAATAAATTAATAAATAAAAAAAATATATATTTGGTACTGTCGTGAGTGAAAAAGTCAGATCTACTAAAATGTTAAACTATTCAAACTTAAGCCCGCTTTACACGCTACAATATATCTTACAATGTGTCGGCGGGGTCACGTCGTAAGTGACGCACATCCGGCATCGTAAGGTACATTGCAGTGTGTGACATGTACGTGCGATTGTGATTGAACGGTAAAACGTTCATCGCATACACGTCGTTGAAACCTGATGAATTGCACGTCAGATTGTTCATCGTACCCGGGGTAGCACACATTGCAGTGTGTGACACCCCGGGAACGATGAACGGATCTTACCTGCGTCCTGCGGCTCCCGCCGGCAATGCGGAAGGAAGGAGGTGGGCGGGATGTTTACGTCCCGCTCAGCTCCGCCCCTCCGCTTCTATTGGCCGGCCGCTGTGTGACGTCGCGGTGACGTCGAACGTCCCTCCCACTCCAGGAAGTGGATGTTCGCCGCCCACATCGAGGTCGTATGGAAGGGTAAGAACGTGTGACAGGGGTTAATTGTTTGTGCGGCACATTCAACAAATTGAACGTGCCGCACATATGATGGGGGGCGTGTCATATCGCATACGATATCGTATGCAAAATCGTAACATGTAAAGCAGGCTTTAAAGGTCGAAGAGAAAAAAAGATCAAAAGGCCATTTTTCAGTCAATGCACGGCCCTAAAAAAAACTGTAAAAAGTGAATATTATGAGTTATCTATCCACCAAAGTAGTATCACTAAAAGTACAGCTTAGCACACAAAAAAGAAGCCATCACACACCTCCATCGATGTGGAAATAAAAAAGTTACAGGTCACAGAAAAATGGCAAGCCTGGGACCAGAAGGTCACAACACCTTATTATTCGCAGGACTACAACTTGTATTTGAGTGAATCTGCTTTCTTTTAGCGCTGTAGGGGTCAAGTACTCTTAGCTATATGACCATACTTTGTAGCCTTAATCTCAGGTTCAGATCTTTTGTGACCACTCCCCTTTGCTATAAAAAATCATGCATCTTATAATCTGATGCCGGTTATAGACTCTCATTCTATGCTGAACCCTTTGGAAGGAGGCTGTCTTTGGAAGAAGCTGAGGAGTCGTGACTATTGCAGCTGTGGTGTTCAGTTGCATTGGAGGGGCTTTGAGTGTTTTCCTTTTTGTGTCTATTTTCCTTCTCTCTGTCCCTCTTATTTGGTGTTCTATAATTGTAGTGGGGAGACTAATGTTCTCACTGGCCTTCTCACTAGTCAGGGTGAGTTAAGAGCAAGCAAGGGCCTATGCACGTGACGGCAATGGGGGAAGGACCTGTATACAGACTTAGATGAGTTGCAGGAGGTGTCCCATCTCCACATTGCCAGGGCCTACCTTCTATATCATGCCCGTTGTTACCCTCGTATGGTTACCCTGTGCTCTGGCGTGACAGAAAGGTAAGAGAAGATGAAAAATATCCTTAAAGAGTTTATATAGACCATAATATAGGAGAAAAAAACTAAAAATAAAATAAGGCTAAATAAAGGAAACATTCTGTGCCCTGTGTGGTGAATAGAGGACACGAAGTTCGCCCTCCATAAATGCTCGTCACATGAAGGGCACAGGCTCGTGTTCTATAAATTCTTACGGGGATGTTTACAGCTGAAAGCCACTTTATTTTTACATTGTTTATTGGTGGAAGTTTTTTTTTAAATGCCATTCGCCCTGAGCGATGATACAATCATTCAGCAGCATTAACTAGAACACAGTTTAACTCTAATTTACAGGTAGCCAAACCAAACCAGTTCAACAGCGGAAATGTTTCACATTAGGCACAACTTGTCCGACAGGTTCTGTTTGATACTTGGGTTGTGCGGTTCTCACAAAACAACCACCTGAGTCGTTGCTTCTCCTAACCTTGTGTTATCCATAAACACAAAAATTTACACTACTCACAATTGTTTTTTTTTTACTTTTTTGACAAATATATTCACAAAATGCCATAAGAAAATGTGGCCAGACCAGAGCTTGTAAAACCTATAAGCATTAGGTCCAGAAATATTTGGACAGTGACCGAAGCTTCGTGATTTCAGCTCCGAAGGCCACTAGTTTTTATTTGAAATGAAACAACTGAGATGCAATTGAAGTGGAGACTTTCAGGTTTAATTAAAGGGGCTAAAGAAAAATAACCTGTGAAACATTTAGAAATTGGCACTATTTTTCCATAACTTCCATAACTCTGGGAGTTGTGGATGTCACCAAACTCTGAGATTCTGTGTATATAGAAAAAAGAGGAGGGGCGGAGCTCTGCCTCTAGCTTCTCCCTCTGCAACCAGCCCCTCCCTCTGCTTATAGCTCCTCCCTCTGCTTCTAGCTTCTTCTTCTGCCTCTAGCTTCTCCCTCTGCTACAAGCTCCTCCCTCTGCATCTAGCTCCTCCCTCTGCATCTAGCTCCTCCCTCTGCATCTAGCTCCTCTCTCTGCCACTAGTTACTCCCTCTGCCACTAGCTCCTCCCTCTGCCACTAGCTCCTCCCTCTGCCACTAGCTCCTCCCTCTGCCACTAGCTCCTCCCTCTGCCTCTAGCTCCTACCTCTGCCTCTAGCTCCCCCCATCTGCCACTAGCTCCTCCCTCTGCCCTTAGTTCATCTCTCTGCCTCCAGCTCCTCCCTCTTCCTCTAGCTTCTCCTTCTGCCTCTAGCTCCTTCCTCTGCCTCTAGCTCCTCCCTCTTCCTCTAGCTCCTCCCTCTGCTTCTAGCTCCGTCCTCTGCCTCTAGCTCCTCCCTCTGCTTCTAGCTCTTTCCTCTGCCTCTAGCTCCTTCCTCTGCCTCTAGTTCCTTCCTCTGCCTCTAGTTCCTTCCTGTGCCTCTAGCTCCTTCCTCTGCCTCTAGCTCCTCCCTCTGCTTCTAGCTCCTTCCTCTGCCTCTAGCTCCTCCCTCTGCCTCTAGCTCCTTGCTCTGCCACTAGCTCCTCCCTCTGTTTTTAGTTCCTCCCTCTCCCTATAGCTGCTCCCTCTGCCACTAATTTCTCCCTCTGTCTCTAGCTGTTCCTTCTACCTCCTCCTCCTGCCACTAGCTCCTCCCCCTGCCACTAGCTCCTCCCTCAGCATATATCTCCCCCTCTGCTTTTAGCTCCTCCCTTCTCCCTTCATCATAGAATCTCATCAGCACCAACTGCCATCTCCTATCTCAGTAATTGGAAAGTCTTAACTGAATACACATTTTTATCTCAGAATTGAAAATGTTGATGACTGATCAATTCTGGCAGATAATCAAATTTGTCTGACAAGATATTTTACAGAGTTCATGTGTGCTATTGAGTTTTTTAATTAAAAACTAAAATTACAACTACGCTTTGAGTTTTGCCTTAAGCATGTGAAATGCAGCTCAATGGAGTTGAGATCTGGTGACTAGAGATGGTCGAATAATGAATCCAATGCAAGTCAATAGGAAACAGGAAAACATTTCTGAAGGACCTTGGAAGTAGGTGTGGGAGGCCTGTAAAATGCTGTAATGGGTGGAAAAGTGCTGAAACTGAATAGGAACAGATAGAGGAAGACGACTGGATGCAGTTCTAACTCACATTTGGTTTCTGGGAATAATGTGGTCAGAGTATTACAGAGATTAAAGCAGGAGAATTATACTTACTGAGTTCCTGTGACACTGCTTCCTGGTCCGATCATTACAATTCATGAATATTCACTGCTTTCCCACTAATTACCCTGTACAACAGTGTCAGTGATTGGTTGAAGTCCTGCTTCCCCCGCCCACCCTCTGTGACAGCATCTGTGATTGGTTGCCTTCACGCTAGCTGTCTGGGTCCCCGAAAAAGAGTGTGAAAATAAATATGCAAATTGCATCGTCAGAGTGGAAGAGGACTTGAACTCTAGTGCCATCTATTGTAAAAATAAATAAATAATTGGAAGAAATAAATGGTACATGGTCCCCCATATTTTAATATCCAGCACAGATCAAGCATACAGCCACAGGCTGCAGTTCCCAGCTATGTGTGTAATCTTGGCTGTTTATCAAAGTATAAGGGACCCCATGTGTTTTTTTTAAGTATTTAAAAAAACATTGTGAGGTCCTCCTCAATTTCGATATCCAATTAAGATAAAGCAGACAGCTGGGGGATGGTATTCCTAGGTTGGAGAGGCTCATGGCTATTGGGCCTCCGCAGCCTAAAAATAGCAGCCTTTAGCTGCCTCGAAATTGCCGCATCTATTAGGTGCACCTCTCCAGCCACTTCGCTCCTCCCGGCTCATCTCTCCGGCCCCTCCTCTCCTCATGGCTCACCTCTCCAGCCAGTCTGCTCCTCATGACTCACTTCTCCTGCCCCTCTGCTCATCCCAGCTCACCTCTCCGGCCCCTCCTCTCCTCATAGCTCACATCTCTGGACAGTCTGTTCCTCACAGCTCACCTCTCCGGCCCCTCCACTCCTCACAGCTCACCTCTCCGAACTCTCCGCTCCTCACAGCTCACCTCTCCGTCCCCTCCGCTCCTCATGGCTCACCTCTCTGGCTTCTCTGCTCCTCATGGCTTACTTCTCCGGCCCCTCCACTCCTCACAGCTCATCTCTCCGGCCCCTCCTGTCATCACGGCCCGTCTCTCCGGCCAGTCTGCTCCTAACGACTCACCTCTCCGAAACCTCCGCTCCTCACGGTTCACCCCTCTGGCCAATTTTCTCCTTACAGCTCACCTCTCCGGCCCCTCTGCTCTTCCCAGCTCACCTCTTTGGCCCCTCCTCTCCTCATGGCTCACCTCTCTGGCCAGTCTGCTCCTCATGACTTACCTCTCCGACTCCTTCACTTTTCCTTGCTCACTTCTTTGTCCTCTCTGCTCCTCACGGCTCACCTCTCCGGCCCCTCTGCTCCTCACAGCTCACCTCTATGGCCCCTCTGCTTTTCAAGGCTCACCTGTCCTGCCCCTCTGCTCCTCACGGCTCACGTCTCCGGCTCCTCACAGCTCACCTTTCCAGCTTTTCTGCTCCTCCACCTCTCCAACTCCTCCGCTTCTCACTGCTCACCTGTCTGGCCCCTCTGCACCTCACGGCTCATCTCCCTGGCCCCTCCACTCCTCACAGCTCATGTCTCTGGCCCCTCTACTCCTCATGGCTCATGTCTCCGGCCCCTCCGCTCCTCAAAGCTCACCTCTCCTGCCCCTCCGGTTCTCACGGCTCACCTCTTTGGCCCCTCCACTCCTCAGAGCTCACCTTTCTGGCTCCTCCACTCCTCACGGCTCACCTCTCTGGCTCTTGTGCTCCTCATGGATCACCTCTTCAGCTCCTCTGCTTCTCACCTCTCTGGCCCCTCCCAGCTCACCTCCTCAGCCCCTCTGCTCCTCATAGCTCACCTCTATAGCCCCTCTGCTCCTCATGGCTCACCTGTTTAGCCCCTCCGCTCCTCTTGGCTCACCTCTCTGACCCCTCCACTCCTCATGGCAACTTGTCTGGTCCTTGTAGTGACATAATGGGTGCGATCTCTGCCGGTGCATGCACAGAACCCTCTCGAGCCTGGTAGACCTGGAAGCCACAGCCTAGTGCCCGAGGCCCTCGGGATTTAAGCATCTCTGACAGAAATCCGAAGATATGGTGAGGACCAGACAACTACCACTTTGCTGAATCCATATGGAGCTAGTTACAAAAAAAATATACACATTTTTGTGAATGCAGATTTTTGTCACACTCAATTCCAATCGAATTTACACAAGACCCATTTTTTTAAGGTCAGTTTAGTCACAAAAGTTAACTTAACTTCTGAAATGTTTATGACATAAGGAGCTTTGCATAAAAAAATAGATTAACTAACTTTTAGAAAGGATTAATTATTGCAGAAGTCTCTGATGTCGCCTGCCCATCTTGAGTCTTAGCCTTGAGAAAATTTCCTTAGAGGCCTTGAAGGGAAAAATATGTAGAGATGATCAACAACAAGAAGAACCATGAGACCAGAGGATAAAAAGTCTTGAAAAACTAATCATTTGGTGATATATAGTACTTGAGATTTATGTCCCACCCCTGCTGAAATATTATGACCAATAGGAGACTTTACTGTAAAGCAGCAACACCAATAAAGTAGAAAGGGTCATCACAAATTACCCAATCAGAATAGGGACTTAGATTCAGCGTAGTCGAAAGACAGTTCTGCATATGGGATGGGTGTTATCACTATGTCAATAGGTATCACTGCAAAAACCACTCTAGGACTTGTTGAAACAAGTCCCAAGAGTTTCCAAATGCTATTAAGAGGCCAGAAAACAAATCAAGAGACAAGTAAATATTCCGAGGGGTATTTTTTTTCGGATTTGCAGCATGTCCACATTGTAACATTTCATCATGTCTGAACTCAACAGTTTTTATACGTAATGTTCCATACCTTGTGCCAAATCAAATATATTCATACATACCGTATATAACAAAGAAGAAACCAGCATTAAAAACATGGAAATATTAGTCATTAAAGGGGGTTTCCAACCCCATCTTAAACACTATATTCCCCCATGTTAAGTGAAACATCGTAAACTCACCTCCCTCATTGGCACCATTCCAGCAAAGTCAGTGCCGAGTCTCCCAGAGCTTGAGTGACATTATTCTGCAATTTGACCGCTGCTGCCAATCAACGGCTGCTAAAGGATTGCAGAACTCCCTACATTCGAGGTTTAGCCCAAAGGAGGTGTGAGAACTACAGTCTGTTAGTGTCAACTGATTGTGTTCATGTAGAAGAGTAATGTCACACGTACCCTGGGAGACGCTGCACCGACATTCCTGGGACGGCACCAGTCTTGGAGGGGAGAACATGGCATGGTGCATTTAGTTCTCACGAGGGAATTGAGTGATTAAGGAGAGGTTGTCCTTATAGTGAGAGGAGGTTGTCCTTATAGTGGAAAACATCATTAAAGTTTAAGTATAGTGTCTTCAAACTTAATTTCATCAATGGTTGCAAAATAGAGCAACATTTAAAGCCTAAATCCTCCATGAAAATCACCACTTGACCACTTTTCTTTCTATGTACCTGGATTTCACCCTTTAGGTTAAGCATGGTCTGTTAGGCTGGCCATAAACATGAGCTACACCTATGATGAAGCATGGCAGTGGCTTGATGATGCTGCAGTGAAGCATGGCAGTGACTTGGTGAAGCCTATACTAAAGAATTTAGGTCATTCAGTCATATCTACAGTGAAGCACAGTGGAGGCTCTGTAATACCCACAGTGAAGCAAGGCAGTAGCTTAGTGATGTTTACAATCAAAATGATTCTGTCCCCGTTGTAAATGAGCATTAAACCAATCAAACAAGAACAATGTAAATAGCTCAACACAACTAATAAAACTAGCAGCTTCTCCAAATCCATAACAAATGTCACTTTTACTGACTACTGCAGTCTCAGAATTATTTATTTTAATATTTAGTTTTTAGTAAAGCACCTCTGGCTGTTATGACCTGCTGCAGATGTGATGCATACTCAGACACCAGATTCTAGCAGCGTTCATGAGAAATCTTTGACCATTCATCATGGGCGATGGCATCCAGGTGACTAATATTCTTGGATTTCCTTTGTGCAACCGCATTCTTCGCATACCATCAAAAATGTTCTGTGGGGTTCAAGTCAGGCAACTGTAAGGGCCTCTGCTGTATCTTCCTGGGCTTTTCCTTGAAACCAAGCCTTGGTGGACTTACAAGCATACTTGGGATCATTGCCTTGTTGGAAGGTTCAATAGCATCCAAGTTTGCGCTTCATCACATTTTCTCTTAGGATTTTCTGATATTTCATTGAATCCATCTTGCAGTTCACATGCTGAAGGTTTCTGGTACCATAGGAAGCAAAGGAGACACAGAAAATCAACAAGCACTTCTATGCCTCACTGTAGGCATCACTGAACTTCCACCATGCTTCACTGTATGCATCACTGAGCCAACTGCATGCTTCACTGTAGGCATCACTTAGCCTACATCATGCTTCACTGTAGGAATCATTGAGACACCAACCTGCTTCATTGATGGTATCACTGAACCTCCACCATGCTTCATTATAAGCATCACTGAACCACTGCCTTGCTTCACTGTGGGTATTACAGAGCCTCCACTGTGCTTCACTGTAGACTGAATGACCTATATTCTTCAGTATAGGCTTCACTATGTCACTGCCATGCTTCACTGCAGGCATCATCAAGCCACTGCCATGCTTCATCGTAGGTGTCACTGGGCCGCCTCCATGCTTCAATGTTGATATCACCAAGGCTTCTTTAGTGCATCAATATAGGCATCACCAAGCCTCTGCCATGCTTCCCTGTAGAAATACTTGAGCCACTGCCGTGCTTCATTGTAGGCATCACTGAGCCACCATAATGCTTCATTGTAGACATCACTAAACGTACACCATGATTTACTTTAGGAATCAATAAGCCACAGCCCTCCTTCATCGTTCATTGTAGGTATTACAGAGCCTCTGGCATGCTTCACTGTGAGCGTGACGATACAACCTCCATTTTTTAGTATAGGCATCAACATAGCTCCTTTAGTTAATCAGTGTATGCATCATGGTAGGCATCACCAAGCGTACACCAGGCTTCATTGTAGGAATCATTGAGCCTCTCTCACACTTCACTTTAGGAATCAGTGAGCCACCGCCATGCTTCACTGTATGCATCACCGAACCAAAGCCATGTTTCACTGTAGGTATTAATAATAAAAAATGCTAACATCTCCTTTGGGAACAAAAGAGCGAGCAGGTTGAAGTGAGGAGGTATCAGGAGATTAGGTCAGAGATATGTGGAGAGGACAGGTTATGGACTGAAAATTATGTGTGTGAAGGTATTGGGAGATTAGGTCAGAGTTGTATGTAGAGGACAGGTTATGTTCTGGAGATTACATGTCGGGAGGTATCAGTAGATTAAGTCATCGATGTGTGGAGAGGACAGGTTATATACTGATACTACATGTGGGGATATATTGGAGGATTATATCAGAGATATATTGAGGGGACGGGGGCTGCTGATAAGTCTTTGGCTTTGTGATTTTTTTGGTTTCTATGGTAATGAATGTTACATCACATGAAAGCCTTATGTGTGTAATATTTGTTTTCACAATTTTGTGTTTGTTGCTCATGGCAACAGTGTTATACGCACGCGGGAAAACAAAATGTCTAATGCGATATTCACAGCCACTGAGAGCAGAGGAGAGATAACATTCTTGTTTCTGCAAGGAAAGTCGACGAAGGATATTCATGGTGATATGTCGCAGACATTGGGGGATCAATGCCCTTCATATTCATCAGTTAAGAACTGGGTTGTCAAATTTAAAACTGGCCACTTCAGCCCGAATGATGAGGAACGTCCTGGACGACCGAGAGTGGCTGTTGTTCCGGAGATCGTCGATGCTGTGCACAACCTCATACTGGAGAATCCACGAATTTCAGCTAAAGCAATAGCAGACATCATGGGGATTTCCCGTGAACGTGTTTGTGTCATTATCCATGAACATTTGGACATGAGGAAGCGATCTGCAAAGTGGGTCCCCAAATGTTTAACAGATCAGAGAAGCAGCGAGTGACAACTTCCCGGTCCATTTGTCTGCGTTTCTGGACTGATAAGAACTTCCTGGATCAACTGGTCTCTATGGATGAGACCTGGATTTATTTGTATGACCCTGAAAAGAAGGAGTAGTCAAAAGAGTTGAGGTACAGTGGTTCTCCTCGTCCAAAGAAGTTCAGGGTGTAAAAATAAGTCACTCTGGTGATGGTGTCTGTGTTCTGGGATAAGGAGGGAGTGTTGCTAGTGGACTACCTTCAAACGGGTTCCACCATCAATGCAAGGTATTGTATTGAACTTTTGGATCAATTGAAGGCAGCTCTGAAGGCCAAAAGGCGCGGCAAGCTGTCCAATGGAATCTTGTTCCTGCAAGACAACGCCTCCACTCACACTGCACAAGCAACCACGGCAAAACTGGCAGAGCTGGGCCTCCAGCTGGTTGACCACCCACCTCATTCACCAGATCTAGCTCCCTCCGACCTATCATCTGTTTCCAAACCTGAAGAAACACCTCAAGGGTACCAAATTTCACACCATATCTGGTGCCATGGCTGCTATGGATGCCTGGTTTGAGGCACAACCGAAATCCTTCTTTTTGCTAGGCTTACAGAACTTGGAATACCAATGTAAGAAGTGTGTTGTCATCAGAGGAGAGTATGGGGAATAAATGTAAAGTTTCATCATTCTATCTTGTTTCTTTCTGGGTAGAGCCAAAAACTTAGCAGCTCCTCCTATGTACTGGAGATTACATGTGGGGAGGTATCGGGAGATTAGGTGAGAGATGTATGGAGAGGATAGGTTATGGGACAGAGATTACATGTGGGGAGGTATTGGGAGATTAGGTCAGAGGTAAGTAGAGAAGAAAGGTTATAGATTGGAGATTATATGCGTGGAAATATCAGGAGATTAGAGCAGCGTTGTATTGATGGGATGGGTTATTGATTGGAGATTACAAGTTGGAAGGTATCAGGATATTAAAGAAGAAATGTATGTAGAGGGAGGTTGTAGACAGCTAGACATCCTTGTAGGACATCAGTAAAGGGAATACCAGAGAGAAAAACTAAAGGTAGATTAGAGGGGACTCGGGGAGTGTCATAGAAAGATTATGATATCCAATGAAGACATCTCTCTGGATAAAGGACATATCCATCCACCAAAACTCAACTGCCTTCCTCCTTTTTATAAATAGGGCATAAAAGAGGAAAAAAATAATTACAACATATGGGGTTATGTAGGGAGAAAGAAATGTCATTGAAGCAGGACCTCCTGGCAGGGACAAATAAATAAAACTGGTATATTTAATAGGAAAATCCAGCAGGTCTAACTGTCCAACCTTTAGCAGTGGGTCCAAGGACTATCAATTACTACTTTTGAGGAATTAAAGGACCTGATAGTGAAGGACCAGTTTCTGAATCTTTGCCCTATGGAGGTGTGATAGTTTGTGATGGACCGGGAGTCAAAGGAGGCAACTAAAGCAGCACTGATCACTGATACTTATGTGGCCAACCGTACACCTAAAGGCCCTGTTACACGCAACGACGTATATAACGATATATCGCCAGGGTCACAGATTCTGTGACGCACATCCGGCATCGTTAGCGACGTCGTTGCGTGTGACACCAACGAGTGGCCGTTAATGATGGAAAATACTCACCAAATCGTCCATCGTTGACACGTCGTTCATTTTCAAAAAATCGTTGATTGTTGAGGACGCAGGTTGTTCGTCGTTCCCGAGGCAGCACACATCGCTATGTGTGACACCTTGGGAACGACGAACTACAACGTACCTGCGGCCGCCAGCAATGAGGAAGGAAGGAGGTGGGCCGGATGTTACGGTCGCTCATCTCTGCCCCTCTGCTTCTATTGGGTGGCCGCATTGTGACGCCGCACGGACCACCCCCTTAGAAAGGAGGCGGTTTGCCGGCCACAGCGACGTCGCTAGGCAGGTAAGTCCGTGTGACGGCTCCTAACGATATTGTGAGCCACGGGCAGTGATTTGCCCATGACGCACAAACGACTGGGGCGGGTACGCTCGCTAGCGATATCGCTGCGTGTAAAGCCCCCTTTAGAGGCAAAGTTGACCATCGCAAGCTACAAAGGGGGTAGGCCAGTACCAACCACCAATACCCCTGTCAGATGATATTTGGGAGGTGTCGCCCCATCTGCTTGAACCCTATTTCATTGACTTCAATAAAGTTGAGTTTGGGTGTTCTTTTTAGTTGTTGGCGGGATGCAATACTGTAATGGCTAAAGCCCCTTAATTGTAGAAATCTGTAGAGCTTTTTTGCATTTATGTCATAACTGTGGTATAAATACACCTTTAAGGACTCTTAAAATAGTAGTTTCCTCTCATTCCTTATACTATGAGCGGACTTTGCCCAATATAACGTCCTCTCACTAATACATAGCGCTATGTAGGACTGGATACTGTATCCCTTCATAGCTGTCCATTAGATCCAGAATCCTATAATTTAGTAGGCATTTACCTCTTCAGCGCACTTTTAGGAAACGGTCTATGTATTATAGTTCTGTCATAATACAGAGCGTTGTGGAAATTTATCACTGCCGGTATAATCTATGGTGAGGCACCTGCGTGTGAAGTCATTCCACTACGGTCCATCCGTCATCTTAATTATACTATTTCCATGTCTGCAAAGTCTAAAGATGATTGCACATTAAATAAGTGCCCCGCTCCTTATATCTGTGCAGTAAATCCGTGTTATGACGAGTCATGATAAGATTTATATACATTTATTACCATAAACGCTCCAATATTAGAATTACTAAGAATAAGAAATCTGCTTCTCTAAGGGCTCGCCCGTACCACCGTATAAATCGGAAATGTGTTGTCCGAATTTTTATCAGATAGCACTCGGACCAGTGTTATTAAATGGGGAAAAGCTGATGACCAATTTTTTTCACTTACTATTTTACCCCTTAACCTCAAATTTGCATTGTAGAAGAGCACAACCCAGATTCTGTCCATCACGTCAATGTAGAAAATACTATCTGCAGGCTATAGCTCTGGTAATTACATGTTCCATGGCACCACGACCTATGAAATGTCTGAACCACATCTAATAAGTGTAATTTATATAGATCATTGCCTCACTAAACTAATGCGCGTTTCACTAACGCGCGTTTCAGAGACATCCATCTCCTTCATCAGGACATAAAAGGAACAGCTGTTCCTTTTATGTCCTGATGAAGGAGATTGATGTCTCCGAAACGCAATGACCTGTGAATAAATAAAAAGGAAATGTATTAATCCGTTGGACCCTGTGGTTTTAGCGAGGCTCAACCCATATTCGTTTCTATTGAACGATTCACCTCCAAAACCTCGGGGCTGCTGCTAACCACTACTTTTTCATGCGCTACAAGGGGTTGTGACTTTCACAACCCATCAAGGTGAGTACAATCCAAGTACTACCCCTACCCTTTATATCGGGTAAGACTCTATTGCGCTCTTATTTCCACAGCTCATCATGCAATTTCTAAGCAGGACACAATCCACAAGTGCAAATTCAAAGAAGTAGTAAGCGCACATGAGAGGCGACAGTGCACAGAGCGCAGCAGCATACATGTCATATGCGGTGTGAAACTTGTAGCTCAAAGCTTGAATGATTGAAGGAAACTATTTGTGACTGTCAGCCTGGTGGAGATTCAATGACAAGAACAGATTACAGGCCACATAGAATTATGGTATATTGTCACTTGCTCATACTTTTATAGCTACAAACGTAGAGAGAGGGACACATTTTTTACACCTAACTCTACCCTAATGTCCCTCAGTGTTGGGTAATCAGACAAAAATAATTCTCAAAGTGAAGCCCCTTAAACAAAACAGTTTTATACCACTTTCGTGGCCCCAAAAAAATATGTATGATGCCCCAACACTGGATATCCACACAGTATAATGCTTTAAAGATGCCCCTACTGTGCCCTTTTTTCCTAGAATAATACCCCCACAGTGCCCATCCCACACAGCCCCACAGTGTATCTCCGCATATTATTCTGCCCACACACACAATGCCACATAGTGCCACTTTTTCATAGTACAATACCCCCAGAGTGCCGATAGCACACAACCCCACAATGTATCGCCGCATATTATGCTACCTACACACATGATACCCCCATGGTGCCCCTCCCACACAGCCTCTTAGTGTATCTCCGCACTTTATAATGCCCACACACATGATGCCCCCACAGTGCCCCTTTTAATAGTATAAAACCCCCACAGTGACCATCCCACACAACCTCACAGTGTTTCTCTGCACATTATGAGGCCCACACACATCACACCTCCACAGTGCCCCTTTTCATAGTATAATACCCCTACAGTGCCCATCCCACACAGCCCTATAGTGTATCTCCAAACACTATGATGCCCACACACGATGTTCCCACAGTGCCTTCCTTTCCATTTCTTACTCACATTAGTCTCCCACCCACTGTATGATTCTCCCAGACCATGATGTCCCTTCACACATTATAATACCTTCTCACACATGATCATGTCCCCCACAGCCTTATGCCCCCACAGTATAGACCTTACGAATTATGACATCTCAAGTCCCCACACACAATGACGCCCCCACAGTTTTTCCCCTCATTGTTTCCCACACAGAATGATTTCCCACCACACAATATGGCATTACACAGAATAATTCACAGTGCCCCCTACACAATATAATGCCCCTACACACAGTATGATTCCCCAAAGTGCCCCATTTTTCTCAGAATGATCCTCCTCCAACTCACAAAACCCCCCAAACCTGTTCCCACAATGAGTCAAGCTGATCTCCGCTCTGTGCTGTGTGTGTCGGTGCACTGGTTGAAATGTGGTGATGTTATCATGCTTCCTGTCCTGTATTTGAATAGTGGAGCAGTAAACTGATGGCTCCCTGCGCCACTAATTTATTCAACTGTATCCGTGTCCTAAATATGCACTAACAATTGAATATGGGACACACTGGTGATGTCCTGGGACAGTAGGAATGCTTGGAAAATCTGAGATTCTCATACTGGATTTTGGATGGTTGGGAGACGTTAGTTGTACCCAATTCATCTGAAAGGAGCTTTGCTGCAGTTTCCTATACATCAAACACATGAAAGCGTCATTGAGAAGGAAAAACTAAAGGGTCATTGCTTTAGATTCAAAGGGAACCACTGATGATAATATTATGCTTCATGCCAACAAAGAGACAGACAGAGAGAACAGAGTCAGGGACAGAGACAGACAAAGAGACAGAGAGAGGAACAGAGATAGACAGAGAGAGGGAGAGAGGGAGACAGAGAAAGACAGAGAGAGGGATACAGAGACAGACATAAAGACAGAGGGATAGAGAGAGAAAGAGAGGGACAGACAGAGAGAGACAGAGAGACAGACTGAGAGAGGGACAGACAGAGAGACAGAGACAGACAGTGAGAGGGATAGAGAGACAGACAGAGGGATAGAGAGAGAAAGAGAGAGACAGACAGAGAAGACAGATAGAGACAGACAGAGAGAGGGACAGATAGAGACAGACAGAGAGAGGGACAGATAGAGACGGACAGAGAGAGGGACAGAGAGACAGACAGAGAGAGGGATAGAGAGACAGACATAAAGACAGAGGGACAGAGAGAGAAAGAGAGGGACAGACAGAGAGAGACAGAGAGAGACTGAGAGAGGGACAGACAGAGAGACAGAGACAGACAGAGAGAGGGAGAGAGAGAGACAGAGACAGACAGTGAGAGGGATAGAGAGACAGACAGAGGGATAGAGAGAGAAAGAGAGGGACAGACAGAGACAGACAGATAGAGACAGACAGAGAGAGGGACAGAGATACAGACAGAGAGAGGGACAGATAGAGACAGACAGAGAGAGGGACAGAGAGACAGACAGAGAGAGGGGGAGAGACAGACAGAGAGAGACAGACAGAGAGAGACAGACAGAGAGGGACAGACAGAGAGACAGACAGAGAGGGACAGACAGAGAGACAGACAGAGAGGGACAGACAGAGAGACAGACAGAGAGAGGAATAGAGAGAGACAGAAAGACAGAGGGACAGAGAGAGAAAGAGAGGGACAGACAGAGACAGACAGATAGAGACAGACAGAGTGAGGGACAGAGATACAGACAGAAAGAGGGACAGAGATACAGACAGAGAGAGGGACAGATAGAGACAGACAGACAGAGGGACAGAGAGACAGAGAGAGGGAGAGAGACAGACAGAGAGATGGACAGAGAGAGACAGAGAGGGAGAGAGACAGACAGAAAGGGAGAGACAGACAGAGAGAGTGAGGGACAGAGAGACAGACAGAGAGACAGAGAGAAAGAGACAGAAAGAGAGAGAAAGACAGGCAAAAAGAGAATGAGGGAAAGCGGGAGAGTGGGATAGAGAGGGAGAGTGGCAGAGAGACGCTTAGTTACTATCCCGGGCCACGCCAGGTCCTTTATCTAGTAGCATTATAAGAGAGGAGTACCCCTTTAATATAAAGCTTCACTTTGATCATTCTTTCTGCTTCGTTACATCTTTTCCCACTTCCTTCCCGCTAACCAAATTGCTCAGTTTATTACAATACTTTCATTTTAGATATTTAATCTCTTTTTATACTCCACAGATTCTTTTATTTTCTCTATGCCATGGAAAATATTTGCTTTAAGGACGGCTGCGTCATGAGCTCTTCTGTCTGCTGGTGCGTGCAGTATAATATCAGTGCTTTGTATTAAAAAAATAATAAAGTTCCTTGTAAGATTCTTGTAGCAGAGCAAAGATTCACAAACTCCATTATTATAAAACTTTGTTTTTGAATTTTGCCGATGATCTGCGCATAATCTACAACTCAGTGTTACTTGTTTATACAATTAAATGGGGAAAATCCAGAACAAATCATCATCATTTAAAAATCCAGAAACTTTTTCCAGTTTATGGGAGATTTTTTTTATTGGAAATCTCATGTACTTTCCTGCTGTTATAATCAGCTGTGGATTTTTCTATGCAAATCCAGAAGAAAAATCAATAGTGTAAAAAAAATTCCCCTACAATAAAAGGCGGCTGAATATGTCTGTGTCAAAGCAAAATGTTGGAATGTTCCTCAATATTCACAAAATGTTTTTCTTGGGAATTAACATTGATCCTTACGAATGATCATCAATGTTGGGTGTCAGAAGGGTTTGGACTATTCAGAAACCCATTTGTAGGAGAGGCAAAGTTTGGGTGCATTCATTTATGCAAACATTCATGGTAGATTGCCCAGAAGGCATATGAGAAGGGTTTTCCAGGACTGTGATACTGACCTATAACCTATTCTTCGGATGGATATCAAAATCAAATCAGCGAGGTTCTGCCACCCATCACCCCCAATGATCAGTAGTAGCAAAGTGACCTGGTAACAGCTGATTGGTGGGGATGCAGGGTGTTGGACCCTCACTAATCTGACATTGTTGACCTGTTGTCATGAGTTTGCCGCATCCTGATGTCACCTCTGGATGACCTGCAGTCAGGAGGTCTTAGCGTATAATAGATCGCAGGCCTTCAGTAGAGCTCACTTGACTGTTGTCTTTCGGATGTATGCCCACACAGTCGCACAGTGTATCTAAACATATTATGATACTGTCACGCCTCCCGGTCCCCGGGCCCCGCTCTCCGGTCCCCGTGCCCCGCACTCCGGTCCCCGTGGCCCGCTCCCCGGTTCTCGCCGGCGTCCCCTGCTCACCACCCCGGTCCCGGTCCCGTCCTCCTCGCCGGCACCCTCCTTGTGTCCTGCCGTGCATCAGGACCCTCTGGCGGGGTGACCGGCCTGGCTGCCTCCTCAGGGGAAATCGGTGTACGGTCCAGTGCTTCCACCATCCGGACGTAACAGCTAGAACAGGCCATGGATCCCGCCGAAGCACTAGCGGCCTTGCAGCAGGAACTCGTACGACAGCGCGAGACCCAGACCCGCATGCTGTCCTTCATGTCTTCTGTGGATACCCGCCTGAACACGCTACAAGCAACGGCCACGTCCTTGGCATCTCAGGTTTCCACTGTGCAATCCACGGCCGCAGCTCCCGTGGCAGCCTCCTCGGATACTTCCAAACTTCGTTTGGCCTCACCACCCCGGTACGCCGGAGATCCCAAGACCTGCAGGGGATTCATAAATCAATGCTCCCTCCATTTCAAGCTGCTGCCGCACCTTTTTGCCTCTGACCAAGCCAAGGTCGCGTTCATGATGTCCCATCTAGAGGCAGAGGCACTGGCCTGGATGAACCCCTTGTGGGAGAAGGAGGATCCGGTAACCACCGACATCCAGGAGTTCCTGCAGGCTTTTCGTGGCACCTTTGACGAGCCCGGACGCGCCTCCGCGTCTGCCTCATCCCTCCTCCGGCTACGTCAGGGGACTCTGACAGTGGGCCAATATGCTATACGTTTTCGCACCTTGGCTTCGGAATTAGGGTGGAACAATGAGGCTCTAACCGCTGCCTTCTGGGAAGGACTCTCGGGTCGTATTAAAGATGAGCTGGCTGGTCGTGACGTGCCTTCCACCCTGGATGCCCTGATTGATCTAGCGACTCGAGTGGATCTTTGCTTTCAGGAACGAGCCAAAGAGGTGTCCCGCGAGAGGCGTCCGATAAGGCACTCCTCCCCACCACAGAAGTCCATCGCTCCCCAGTCGGCGTCACCTGGCGCGTCTACCATCGAGCCCATGCAGATTGACCGCCTGAGGCAATCTGAGCAACGCAGAGCAGAACGATTAGCAAAGGGTCTCTGCTTCTACTGCGGTGATGGCACACACCTGCTACGCTCTTGTCCCGAGAAGCCGGGAAACTCCAAAGCCTAGGCTTGGTAGGAGAGGCCACCTTAGGTGCTGGGACTCTCTCAGACTCCGTTACATGGACTGTTCAAGTCACTACAGAAGAGACCCGGTTCACGGCAGAGGCGTATCTTGATTCCGGAGCAGCAGGCAACTTCATCCAGCAGGCCACAGTGGATAAGTACCAGGTGCCTGTTCTCCCACTAGAAAAACCGCTGGTGATCGCCTCTGTAGATGGGAGACCCCTCTCTGACACCGTCTCACTGATCACCAAGCCTGTGGACTTACGGATCGGTGCCCTGCACACCGAGAAGATCACCTTCTACGTCCTCCCGCGCATGTCTCATCAGATCCTGCTGGGACTCCCATGGTTACGGGCACACGAACCGTCGGTCAGCTGGAGTACAGGTGAAATTACCCGATGGGGCTCCTCATGTCACGAGAGATGCCTGAAATCCATCCAGCCCATCCGACGACCTCCGGTTCCAGAGTCTCTACCAGGATTGCCTTATGCCTACTGGTCCTTCTCGGACGTTTTTGATAAAAAGGAGTCGGAGGTACTACCGCCTCATCGTCCCTACGACTGTGCCATCGATCTATTGCCAGGAACTACGCCTCCTAGAGGAAGAATATACCCCTTGTCCCCTGCTGAAACACGGGCCATGTCTGCCTATATCACCGAGAGCCTGGCTAAGGGCTTCATTCGGAGATCCTCGTCCCCTGCCGGAGCAGGGTTTTTCTTTGTCAAGAAGAAGGAGGGTGATCTGCGCCCTTGCATTGACTACCGGGGATTAAACCAGATCACTGTAAAAAACAAATACCCTCTGCCTGTCATCCCCGAACTATTCGATCGGCTCCGAGGAGCTCGTGTATTTACCAAGTTGCACCTCAGTGGGGCCTATAACCTGGTTCGCATTCGCTCTGGAGACGAATGGAAGACCGCATTCAACACTCGGGATGGGCACTACGAGTATTGTGTCATGCCCTTTGGTCTGTGTAATGCTCCGGCAGTCTTCCAAGAATTGGTAAACGACGTGTTCAGAGATCTCCTCTATGTCTGTGTCGTGGTATATCTGGACGACATCCTGGTCTTCTCTCCGGACCTACAGACCCACAGAGAGAACGTGCAGCTAGTACTCCAAAGGCTTAGAGAGAACCGTCTGTACGCCAAATACGAGAAGTGCGTCTTTGAAAAGTCGTCCCTTCCCTTTCTGGGTTATGTAATCTCGGACACCGGCCTGCAGATGGACCCCGAGAAAATGTCTTCCATCCTCAACTGGCCTCCTCCATCCGGACTGAAGGCTATTCAACGCTTCCTTGGCTTTGCGAACTATTATCGGCAATTCATCCCGCACTTCTCTTCCCTGACTGCGCCTCTCTCTGCCTTGACCAAGAAGGGAGCTAATCCTAAGGACTGGCCACCGGCCGCCGATGCCGCGTTCTGCTCATTGAAACAGGCGTTTGCTTCCTCCCAAGTTCTTCATCGCCCTGAATTGAACCGACAGTTCACCTTAGAGGTGGATGCCTCCTCCTCAGGGGCCGGGGCAGTGTTGATGCAGAAATCCTGCTCCGGGAAGATGGTTACATGCGGATTCTTCTCCAAGAGCTTCTCGGCACCCGAACGCAACTACACCATCGGTGATCGGGAGCTACTGGCCGTCAAGCTAGCCTTGGAGGAATGGCGCTACCTCTTGGAGGGAGCTGTATATCCTGTGATTATCTACACGGACCACAAGAATCTGGAGTATCTGCGGTCAGCCCAAAGACTGAACCCACGACAAGCCCGCTGGTCCTTGCTTTTCGCTCGTTTTGATTTCCAACTCCATTTTCGGCCCACGGACAAGAACGTGCGGGCAGACGCCTTGTCTAGGTCCTTCGTGCCCATAGAGCTGGAGGAGGAGACGTTCCAGCCCATCATCAGCCCCAGTAAAGTCATTCCGGTGGCTCCTGTCGCTCTGACTCAGATACCCCCTGGGAAAACCTATGTCTCTGATACTGACAGACACAGAGTCCTGCAATGGGGCCATGCCTCAAAGATCGCCGGCCATGCTGGTCAGAAGAAGACGTGGAGTACGATTGTCCGTCACTATTGGTGGCCGTCTCTCCGTAAAGACGTCGCAACCTTCGTCTCAGCCTGTTCGTCCTGTGCCCGGAACAAGACACCCAAGCACCTACCATATGGACGTCTTCTGCCTCTGCCCATTCCTTCCGTTCCGTGGCAACATATTGCAATGGACTTCATTACGGACTTACCCTTATCCTCCGGACACACAGTCATATGGGTTGTGGTGGACCGTTTCTCAAAAATAGCTCACTTCATTCCCATGGCCGGGCTGCCCTCTGCCCAGGAACTAGCTGACTCCTTCATACAACATATATTCTGATTGCATGGCTTTCCCGCACACATTGTGTCCGACAGAGGAACTCAGTTTACCTCACGCTTCTGGAGGGCCCTCTGCAAACATCTGGGAGTATCTCTGGACTTCTCTTCAGCCTACCATCCTCAGTCGAATGGGCAAGTGGAATGGGTCAATCAGATCCTGACCTCCTTCCTGCGCCACTACGTTAATGCCCATCACGATGACTGGTCCGCGCTTCTTCCTTGGGCTGAGTTCTCCCACAACCACCACATCAGCGAGTCCACTTCCTGCTCTCCCTTCCGAGTCGTTTACGGACTTCAGCCTTCTGTCCCATTGCCAGTATCCTCGGCTTCCGACGTCCCCGCAGCAGATGCTCTGGTCTAAGACTTCTCAGCCATATGGAGCTCTGTCAAGACTTCCCTAGAGCGTGCTTCTTTGCGGATGAAGAGACATGCGGACAAACGGCGCCTGGATCCCCCGTGTTTCTCCCCTGGTGATTTGGTCTGGCTTGCATCCAAATATGTCCGATTGAAGTTGCCGTCGTACAAGTTGGGTCCTCGTTACATCGGGCCGTTTAAAGTCATCAGCAAGATTAATGCAGTCTCCTACAAGCTGCAGCTCCCGGCCACGATGCGGATACCCAACTCCTTCCATGTCTCCCTGCTCAAGCCTGTTGTCCTTGGTCCCTTCTCCGCTGATGCCGGTACTGCTCCTCCTCCCACCGCTGACGATGACATCTATGCGGTAAGGGATATCGTGGCCATGAAGACCGTGCGAGGTCGGCAATACTTCCTGGTGGACTGGGCGGGGTATGGTCCCGAGGATAGGTCCTGGGAGCCCCGGGAGAATGTTGGCACTCCTCTGATACGTGCCTTCCTGTCCCGGTTGCGGGGAGGGGGGCGTGGGGGAGGGGGTACTGTCACGCTTCCCGGTCCCCGGGCCCCGCTCTCCGGTCCCCGTGCCCCGCACTCCGGTCCCCGTGGCCCGCTCCCCGGTTCCCGCCGGCGTCCCCTGCTCACCACCCTGGTCCCGGTCCCGTCCTCCTCGCCGGCACCCTCTTTGTGTCCTGCTCCCCGCTCCCGGCGCTCCTCTGCGACATGGGACACACAGCCGGGCGCTCCTGCTTCCTCCTCACCGCTTCCTGGACTGGCTTCTGGCACACGGGTCTCGCGCATGCGTATTAGGGCGCGCGCGCGGTCATTGACCCTCTCTTAAAGGGCCAGCACCCAGAAACAGGATATTGCATAGACAGGTACAGGGTATATTAGGTTTCTCTTTCCTGGTGGGCGGGGCCTGTTCTACGTGTTTAGCAAGCTAGTGTTCAGGTCCCCGTATTGCTGTACCCTGTACCCTGTACCTTGCCCTGTATTAACCCTGTCTGTCTCGCAGAGCCTGTCCTGCCACGCCAGCCGCTCCGAACCAAGTCCATCCCTGAACCCTGACGGTGACTTCGGCGGATGTTCCACCACCTCTGCAGCTCCGCCAGTCTCCAGTCCCTGGCTCCGTGCGGTGACCCACCCCATCGCTCAGCAGGTTCCGGATTCCGCCTGACCCTACAACCCGGCCTCGGACCCTGAGCCTCGTCACCCGGACTACTGTCCAGAACTCCATGGGTTCAGCAACATCCACCTTTCCTGCTCCTCTACGGACTGTCTGGCTACCAATAGTGCTTCGGCTGCCGTGCATCAGGACCCTCTGGCGGGGTGACCGGCCTGGCTGCCTCCTCAGGGGAAATCGGTGTACGGTCCAGTGCTTCCACCATCCGGACGTAACAGATACCCACACACATGATACCCCCACAGTGCCCCTTTTCATTGTTTAATACCCCCCACAATGCCAATCCACTTCCTATCCTTTCCCTACTAGCTTAGAATTCTCTTAGCCTCCATTTCAGCTGCAGTTTGTGACAATCTTTGCCTTCCACAATATCTACCCATGCCTGGCTTCACTCCATGCCAGATACAGAATTTCTATTCTAACCATGGCGAAGGAGATCATATCTGTTAAGCAGAGGTGTTCATAAAAAGTGCAGATTCCAACTGGAGAAGATGTTGGAGCCCTGTCATACCCGTTTCCTTGTCTGGATTACCTGTGTGTTTCCTTGGTCTCCTGCCCCTTTACTCCCTTGGGAGGAAGGGGACATTTAGGTGAGTCATGTCCAGTAGCTTAGCAAGGTATGAGAATCAGGCATCTCCACCTTCATGGGTAATCCAGAGGACAGGGATTAACCTAGAGACCTTCTAGCATGAAGGACAACTCAGGTGAACACTGTCTCTGCTACCTTTCACTGGCATGACACCTGTCCAAAGGATACATCATCAATAACTTAATCCTAGTAATTGCAAAACAACATTTTTCAAAATTAATCTGAAAACTACAAGAGAAAGCATGGTGGAGGAGATTTTTAAGGAGTTATTTTAAGCGAGAATGCTCCAAAAAAGCCACCAGCTGCAAAATAACTAATAAAAATTCTTGTATGGACTCTTCCTAGTCATTTCTATTGTAAAATCGCTTTGCTGTTTACTCATTTAGGCTACTTTCACACATCCGGTTTGAGCAGTGCGGCTCAATCCGGCTGTGAAACCTATGCAACGGATGCGGCAAAAACACCGCATCCTTTGCATAAGTTTTTACATGCGGCCCGTCCGTTTTTTTCCGGTTGCGGCATGCTACTGAGCGTTTTTTTTCCGCATCGCGCCGCATCCGGCGTCCATAGGCATGCATTGAAAAATGCGCTGCAGCGGCCGGTTGCGGCGCGATGCGTTTTTTGTGCCGGAGCAAAAAACGTTGCAGGCAACGTTCCATCCGGCCGCGGCATCGACTAAATCTGCCGCATGCGGCAAAAACCGGACCAAACGCAAGCCCATGCGGCACAATACGGCACTAATGTAAGTCTATGCAAAAAAAAACGCAACCGGCGGCAAAAAAAACGGTTGCGGTTTTTCTGCAGAGCGCCGTATTGTGCCGCAGAGCAAAAACCAGATGTGTGAAAGTAGCCTAAGGCCGGCTTTGCACACTACGACATCGCAGGTGCGATGTCGGTGGGGTCAAATTGAAAATGACGTACTTCCGGCATCATATGCGACATCGTAGTGTGTAAAGGCTCGATGATATGATTAACGAGCGCAAAAGCGTCGTAATCGTATCATCGGTGCAGCGTCGGCGTAATCCATGATTACGCTGAAGCGACGGTCCGATGTTGTTCCTCGTTCCTGCGGCAGCACACATCGCTGTGTGTGAAGTCGCAGGAGCGAGGAACATCTCCTACCGGCGTCACTGCGGCTTCCGTAGGATTTGCGGAAGGAAGGAGGTGGGCGGGATGTTTACATCCCGCTTATCTCCGCCCCTCCGCTCCTATTGGCCGCCTGCCGTGTGACGTCGCAGTGACGCCATGCGACCCGCCCCCTTAATAAGGAGGCGGGTCGCCGGCCAGAGCGATGGTCGCAGGACAGGTGAGTCCATGTGAAGCTGCCGTAGCGATAATGTTCGCTACGGCAGCTGTCACAAGGATATCGCAGCTGCGACGGGGCGGGGACTATCGCGCTCGGCATCGCAGCATCGGCCTGCGATGTCGCAGCGTGCAAAGTGCCCCTTAGTCTTTTGAGCAATTTGTTCGCTGCTTCAGATTTTGAAAAAAAAACCAGTGCAAGTCATTTCTTTGAAGTGGCTCCTGATTGAATCCGCTGGAAATTAAGCGCTGTCCAATCAGAAGGCTTCAAAGAGGTAAAAAAAAAAAGCTTTTGCAAAATGCATCAAAAACTCTTCAAAACTGCTTCAGGGAATAAAAAACTCATCCAAAAATGTTCTCAAGGAAAGGATCATTTCTGAAACAGATTACATGTTTTTGACTGCTTAAAAAAAAACTCTTATGTTTTAGGTTTCTTCGCTACTCAGCATTATATTGTCCAGTATATGTACCTCATTGTAGCGGAAGATGATAATGAAGATGGAAGCTCTGTTAAAAATGGATTCTAAACATGGCAGAAAATTCTCAAAAGAGTCTCTAAAAATAAGCAATGATTCTAGAATGGACAAGGAGAAAAAAAAATCACAGCGTAATGCTGAAAAGGAGAAAAAAAAATCACAGCGTAATGCTGAAAAGGAGAAAAAAAAATCACAGCGTAATGCTGAAAAGTTCAACATTAACAACAATGACTTTATACATTGACACAAGTGTTGATGTAAATTTCCTTTTGAAACTATTGAGTTGACTATAAGTTTTGCATGTGCCATTTATTTTCTTGTGCAAGTTAAAGGGTAACTGTTCTTGTAAGTATCTTTTCATTTTCAGACTAAGTTGGTCTATGTGTCCTTTAGGAAGAATGATATTTCTGGCCATTGTATGACTTGTATCTTGCAGTTTCAACTTCTGCAGGTTTCCTCTCTTAATTGGCAGTTTTTTCTGACCTGATCGGAGGAGACTAAGGGTGGTGTCACACACAGCGACGCTCCAGCGATCCCACCAGCAAACTCACCTGGCAGGGATCGCTGGAGCGTCGCTACATGGTCGCTGGTGAGCTGTCAATCAGGCAGATCTCCACAGAGATCAGCCACCAGTGACCTGTGTAACGACGCTGTGCTTGGTAACCATAGTACACATCGGGTTACTAAGCAAAGCGCTTTGCTTATAGTTACCCAATGTGTACATTGGCTACGTGTGCAGGGAGCCGGCTTCTAGAAGCTGCAGACGCTGGTAACCAAGGTAAATATCGGGTAACCAAGCAAAGCGCTTTGCTTGGTTACCCGATGTGTACCTTGGTTACCAGGGTCCGCAGAAGCCGGCTCCCTGTTCCCTGCACATTCAGATCGTTGTTCTCTCGCTGTCAAACACAGCGATGTGTGCTTCACAGCGGGACAGCAACGACCAAAAAATGGTCCAGGACATTCAGCAACGACCGGCGACCTCACAGAAGGGGCCAGGTCGTTGCTGGATTTCACACACAGCGACATCGCTAGCAAGATCGCTGTTGCGTCACAAAAACCGTGACTCAGCAGCAATGTCGCTAGCAATGTCACTTAGTGAGACATGGCCTTTACTGCTGTGATATCTCCCATACACTTCACAGCAAAGTAGTCATGATCTTCATTCCTTAGTTGGAACATACAAGGAACAGAGGTATAGAGAAAATTATACAGAAGTACTGAGCAGTATAGATATGATTCCAGCTCTGGGGTGAGATGAAAGACTTGTTAGAAAGCTCAGTATAATATTTCTGTATATTTCTCTGCCTGTTTCCTCTCTCTGCTCTTCACTCCTCCTCCCCTTCCATTCTCCATAGAGTATAAAGAGTATAAAGGGATATTTTCACGTTTATAGGGACAGGCTCAGGGCTAGTTTTACCTTACCATCTGGGACCATGCACTTTAAATGTAGTTTTTTTTCCTTTGGGCACATTAAGGGTTAATTCCTGCTTTGGTGCAGCAGCAAACCTGCCCAGCTGACAGCAATTAATCACTTCCAGCCTGGATATAAGCCCTCTGCTTCCTGGACTTGTTGTTGGTTATTCTATTCAGTTAGGAGAT
The DNA here is from genome assembly GCF_048569485.1 of Anomaloglossus baeobatrachus. Lineage (NCBI taxonomy): Eukaryota > Metazoa > Chordata > Amphibia > Anura > Aromobatidae > Anomaloglossus > Anomaloglossus baeobatrachus. The sequence goes on along the minus strand of NC_134354.1, from coordinate 34,113,431 downwards.
AGCCTGGGAACAGAGAGGATGTGGTGGTTACTGCTGTTGCTGTCTGCTGTGGTTTGTGAAAGTGTTTGTTTTTGTACTACCTTCTTTTCCCTTGTTATCCCTTCCCGTATATCCATGGCTATTCCTGTTGTAGGTTTCAGGTGTGTATGAGGTTTTATTTTACCCTTGTCTGTTTTTCATTGTTGGTGGGGTTTTTGGAATTTTCTTCATGGTCGGTCCCCTGGGTGGTGTGGGTGGTGGGGACTTCGTCATCAGGGCCAGGACAGGAGGCAGGACCTCCCTACCTTTAAGGATACCTCCGGGTGTGAGGGTGAACTCAGGAACCTCAGTCTTAGGGTTTGCATAGAGTTTCCTGTGTCTCCTAGGCATTCGTTACACACCTTGACCCCGCACTGTGCAAGCTGTCAGTCCTGTATTCAGCAACATGGAGTTGAGCTTGTTCAGAGTGAATGGTAAATTCAGGCAGTGAGAAAGGGTAAGGGGAGAAGTGTCTCATAAAGGGACAAAGAAACAAAATTTTCTGATAAGGTATATTACAATGTTTTCATATTCATCTTTTATGTATTCATTTTTGCAGGTACTGTGAAGGTGCTGTTTCAATTTTATCACGTCCTCCCTTAGATGTTTGTTCTCAATACTAAATAAATGTCATTATTTTAATCTTTTCAGTTTTGGGCTCTTCTTTGTACTTTTTCTTACTCTATTGAATCCTTTCTATGAACTGGTGCACAGAACTGAACATATTTCAGATAAGGTTGCACTAATTCTTTGTAAAGTGGTAGCATTTCATCCCTGTCCAGTGAGTCCATGCCTTTATTAATACTCGTACATTACAATACCCTGCTGGCCTTATAGGCTGCTGTTTGACATTACTTGCTGTTTTTCGTCTGTGATCTACAAGTACACCCAGATCCTTCTCTACAAGTGACTCTCCTAGTTTTAATCCTCATAAAACATATGCTACACACAGATTATTAATAACTATTTGCATAACTTTACTGTCACGTGGTACAAAGGGCTAGTAAGACGCAGTACATCGTATTCCCCACTGGGTGGCAGCAGAGTAGTGAAGGAGAGACAAAGTAACACAGTAACAGAAAGGCAACTGAAGTACAGCAGAGTAACTTCATCAGGCAGTTAGCAGGCAAACCACCAGGGGGCAATAAAGTAGTCAAACAGTCAGGGTCAGCCAGGAAAGTCAAGTCACTGCAAAGGGAGGATCAAAATCAAGTCAGAAAACAGAACCGAGTCGGGAGATGAGGTATGCAGAGAGGAACACAAACAACAGACAGGAGCGGGAAGTCAGGGACTGGGACAGGCAGATGAACGGGGGAGGGTACAAGTCAGGACGCAGTAGCAGGGAGGCAGGACAGATTGGGAACACTCACCAGAGCCAGTATACATGCTGCAAGATAGAAATATCACTGGCACTGAACAATAGGTAGAGAGGCAAGATATAGCGTCCTGGGATCCAGAACGAGTCAAGGGAAATTAACTCCTGATATGACCAGGCCAGAGATGGGTGTAACCACAGCAGGGAAAAACTGGTCTGGATCATGACATTTACATTGAACTTCATTTGCCAAGTGGATGCCCAAACACTCAGTTTGTCCATGTCAGCCTGTAACTTATGAACATCTGCCATAGACTGCACTGCACTGTAGTTCTCAATCTGGAGAGATGACTGCTCGGCCTGGGTCACAAGAGAAGGGGTATACCAGGGAAGATGTAGAGGAAGGCCCTGATGATAGAGAGAGGGGTGACCACCTGAACTCACCAGTTGCTGATCCTTGAGCTCCCTAACATCTCTAGATGGGTCCCAACCACGTGACCACGTGACATAGGCGCTGGCTAACCCTGGACTAGCCCTGACTAGTGAGTGGGCCAGCAAGAAATAGTCTTACTTCTATTATAAAGACAACATGAGGAAGGGGAACAAACAAGTGAAACAGATTCAATGTAGAATTCCAGAAAGATCACCACTGCTTTCTCCAGAGACAGCTCCTTCTCTGGTGAGCATAGAATGAACTATAGCCGGCAATGCGAGGAGGGAGGAGGGAATATTTATAGCAGAAGGTATTGACTGCAGCTAAGATTACAACTACCTGTTTAATCACAGCAGGATTGAAAAGAGCCTTAACACCTTCAGCATCGGATCTAATTAAATAAGCTCGACCTGAAGGTATCCAACGAGCAGGCACTAAAGAAGATCTGCAATGAACTAAACGCTGTCACCTTCTAATCCCAGATCTCCCCAAGATCACATCAGGCCATAACACACTCATGACACTACTACAGATTATATAGTTTTCTATAGAATTATTAAATTAATTGAAGAAATTGAAATATTTATGCCAAATATTAGGGAAATATAAGAGCCATTGAAATTCAAAATCTGTTGTTTTTTTTTATTTGTAAACAATTATTAATTCTGGGTACTTTGTGATAATGTTTGTGTCCAATAACATCAGTATTATCATAGACTAAAGTAATCGAATATTACTATTATTTTAAACCAGCTGTAGTACCCAGCGTTGCCCGGGATAGTAACTGTCTCTGTCTCTCTACCAGTCTCTCTCTGTCTGTCTGTCTCTTTCCCTGTCTGTCTCTGTGTGTGTGTCTGTGTCTATATCTCTGTGTCTCTCTGTCTGTTTCTGTATCAGTCTCTCTGTCTCTCTCTATCTCTGTGTCTGTCTGTGTCTGTATGTCTCTCTATCTCTGTCTGTCTGTGTCTGTCTCTTCTTCTATCTCTTTGTCTGTCTGTCTCTCTCTCTCTATCTCTGTGTCTGTCTGTCTCTCTATCTCTGTGTCTGTCTCTCTCTATCTCTGTGTCTATCTTTCTCTTTCTCTGTCTCTTTGCCCGTCTGTCTCTTTCCCCGTCTGTCTTTGTCTGTCTCTCTGTCTGTCTCTTTCCCTATCTGCTTGTCTCTGTCTGTCTCTTTCCTTGTCTGTCTCTATCTATCTGTCTCTTTACCAGGTCTGTCTCTTTCTCAGATCTGTTTCTTTCCCCATCTGTCTCTTTCCCCATCTGTCTTTGTCTGTCTCTGTCTGTCTCTCTCTGTCTCTTTCCTTAGCTGTCTCTCTCTCTCTCTCTTTTCCCATCAGTCTCTGTCTCTTTTCCCGTCTGTCTCTGTCTCTTTCCCCGTCTGTCTTTGTCTGTTTCCCCTTCTGTCTCTTTCCTCATTTGTCTCTGTCTCTTTCCCTGTCTCTTTCCCTGTCTCTGTCTGTCTCTATCTCTGTCTGTTTCTCTGTCTCTTTTCCTGTCTCTGTCTGTCTCTTTCCCTGTCTGTCTCTTTCCCTGTCTGTCTGTCTCTTTCCTTGTTTGTCTATCTTTTTTCATGTCTCTGTCTGTCTCTTTCCCTGTCTCTGTCTCTTTCCCTGTCTGCATGTCTCTTTCCCTGTCTGCCTTCCCTGCCTGTCTCTTTCCCTGTCTGCCTGTCTCTTTCCCTGTCTATCTGTCTCTTTCCCTGTGTGTGCATTTCTGCCTCTATTTCTTTGACTGTCTGTCTCTCTGTTTGTGTCTTTCCCTGTCTGTATCTTTCTCTGTCTGTCTCTGTCTGTCTCTTTCCCTGTCTGCCTGTCTCTTTCCCTGTCTGCCTGTGTCCCTCTGTCTGACTCTGTCTGTCTCTTTGACTGTCTGTCTCTCTCTGTCTCTTTGTCTGTCTCACTTTGTCTCTCTGTCTAGCTGTCTCCCCACCGACATCTTATTTCCTCACACATAAGCTTCTTATACTATGCATGTCCTTTGTTCCTATAGCAACTAATCACAGCTGCTATTAATAACCTGAAGCTCGCAGCTCTATTGACTTTAATGGAGGCAGGTTTTTTGGAGAGTAACTGTAAAGCGTGGGGTTAAATTTTCCCATCAAAACATAGTCTATGACGTTCCCTGAGTCACACGAGGTGTCTGTGCAAAATTTTGTGATTGTAAATGCGATGCTGCAGATTCCTTTAGCGGCAATACACACACACACACACACACACACACACACACACATACATACACACACACACATACATACACTCAGCTTTATATTTTAACTTATATTACATTATACTTTTTCTCACGTTTTTGTACTAATATATTATACACTGATCAATCTCAGAAATAAATTATAACCGTGAGCGCCATCAATCATAAAATGTTCTTAGAAAGCATGCATGTTATCAGTTAGTAGATATCAATATAGACTTTTTTTTCAAGGTCCTTTTACAAAAACCAACAAGTGGCACTAAATGACTACTGATACGATGTGCAATGAGTGATTAGAAAAAAATTGCTCAGTGCACATAGGCTGCCATTTTTTTTGGCAGTATAACTCCTGTTTTCAAAGGATGATGCACCGTTGAGAATAAGGGGCCCTTTGCACACTACGACATCCCAAACCGATGTTGCGATGCCGAGCGCGACAGTCCCCGCCCCCGTCGCAGCTGCGATATCATGGTGATAGCTGCCGTAGCGAACATTATCGCTACGGCAGCTTCACATGCACATACCTGCCCTGCGACGTCGCTCTGGCCGGCCGGGTCATAGTGACGTCACACGGCAGGCGGCCAATAGAAGCGGAGGGGCGGAGATGAGCGGGACGTAAACATCCCGCCCACCTCCTTCTTTCCGCATAGCCGGTGGAGGCAGGTAAGGAGATGTTCCTCGCTCCTGCGGCTTCATACACAGCGATGTGTGCTGCCGCAGGAACGAGGAACAACATCGTAACATCGGTATTTCCCAATTAATGGAAATGACCGACGCTACACCGATGATACGATTACGACGCTTTTGCGCTAGTTAATCGTATCATAAAGGATTTACACACTATGATGTCGAGAGCGACACATGATGTGCGTCACTTTCGATTTGACCCCACCGACATCGCACCTGCGATGTCGTAGTGTGCAAAGTGCCCCTTAGACCTTGCAATGCAAAAGTTTAAGAACTCTCATTGACGATAACCTTTCAGTGTAAACGCAGCTTAGAGAGAAGGTGTCACATTTCATTTTTTTTTTAATGTTTGGCATTTATGTTGAAAAGTTTTTTATAAGTGTATAAAATTAACATATTTTTTAATTACTATTTTTGCTCAGCTACTGGGGGCTGACATTTTTAGTTGCTGGTGTGTGTCAGGGTATGACACTTAAGGCCGCTTTACACGCTGCGAGATCGCTAGCGATCGCACCCGCCCCTGTCGTTTGTGCGTCACGGGCAAATCGCTGCCCGTGGTGTACAAAATCGCTAGCACCCGTCACACATACTTACCTGCCTAGCGACGTCGCTGTGGGCGGCGAACAGCCTCTTTTCTAAGGGGGCGGTTCGTGCGGCGTCACAGCGATGTCACACGGCAGGCGTCCAATAAAAGCGGAGGGGCGGAGACCAGCCGCATGAACGTCACTCCCACCTCGTTGACGGAGGACGCAGGAACTGTGTTGTTCGTCGTTCCTGGGGTGTCACACGTAGCGATGTGTGCTGCCTCAGGAACGACGAACAACCTGCGTCCAAAATCAGCAACAATATTTGGGAAATGGACCACGTGTCAACAATCAACGGTTTGGTGAGTATTTTGCGTCATTAGCGGTCGCTCGTACGTGTCACATGCAACGACGTTGCTAATGAGGCCGGATGTGCGTCACGAATTCTGTGACCCCAACGACATCTCGTTAGCGATGTGGTTGCGTGTAAAGCGGCCTTTACACACAGCAAATACGTCAGCCAGAGGCCATAGCAGACTGTGGTCGGAGTCCTACCCTCTCTCCTGTAATGTGGCTTGTATCAGCTGTGAATTGTGTGCACGCCTGACATATACAGTTCACAGATCAAGTTAAATCTTGGTACCAATTTATTGTACCATCGCTATGCACTGGGTTACAATTTCACTATGTCACAGGTAATTACTGTGATCAGAGTTGAGACGTCATATCAGATCACTGTAATTACCAGTAAGCACTCACCAAGACCGGGCAGTGACTTCATTTAGTGGTGAATATGCGCCACTTTATGAAATCACCACCGCAGCCCTAGTAACCAGACCTGGTGAGCGCTCATCACTAATTACTGTGATCTGAGCACTGTAGCCATAATGATATGACTGCTCCACTCAGATCTCTGTAAAGACCTGTGAGTAGCAACTGCCCCCACCTTAATGCCTCCTCATAAACAAGCAGCTAAAGATCCCAGTTTCTTTTCCTGGGACCAGCTTTCTGAAATACACAGCTGTGCCAGGAACAGATAGGTTTTTCACTCACTCTTAGACCTCTATACATGTCTGTGAATGATGACATCCGTTTTCATATGTACTGGAGACACGGACATATCCAGAACCATTAAAATCAATGGGTCTGTGCACACATCAGTGTTTTCACAAGGACCGTGTATCCATATGGAGTACATGTGTGTCTGTGTGCTCCCCACAGTGACATGTCCGTTTTTCTCCGGAAGCACGGATGTCACACGGATGACACACTGATGTGATGTGAGAAAACACGTGTCTTTGAAATACAATAATTTTCTATACTCACCTGTCTCTAGACCTGCTATCTTCGGCGCTGCTGTCACTTGCTTCTGGGCCCACTCATTATGCTCATGAATATTCACTACACCACGAACTGGAAGCAGCAGCTCCGCAGACATCAGCACCGGGGACAGCAGCGCTGGGGACAGGTGGGTAAATAGTTCCTGCTCTCTGTGTGCTATTCACGGATAGCACACGGTGAGCACTAGTGTGCCAAAATCATGGCACATGGAGGGCCAGGGATCTAATCTGCTGCCCCCCACACACACACACCCAGGGAAGGAAAGGACAGGAGTGTGAAGATAACACAGATTAATACAGACAGGGAAAAAACAAAGCTCAGACACACTCAAACTGCAAACTTACAGGAACAAATAGTAAGAGGCCAAGGAGAAAAGCAAGAAAAGTAAGGCAGCAACAAAAAGACAAGGCTTAACACCACACCTGCTCACAGCAATAATTCACAGCAACCACCAGTAAATCTGGATCACAACACCTCACCAGACCAGAGGCTATATCCGGCACAAATGGAATAGTGCAGCCAGCATTTATAGAAGGGGAGCGAATGTGATTGGCTCCACTCAACATGTATTCAAAAAGACTAATGAGATTAACTCTTGCTAGTCTGCCTAAAGCCCCCGTCACAAACAGGGAGATCACTGAAACATAACAGGTTTTGTGACGTATCAGCGACCTTGCCAGCGATATTGCTGTGTGTGACAAGCAGCAGCGAGCAGGCCCCTGCTGCGAGGTCGCTGATCGTGACAAAACGATCAGGACCATTTTTTGCTCATTGATCTCCCGCTGTGCAGCACGCATCGGCGTGTTTGACGGCGGGAGACCAACGATCTGAATGTGCAGCGAGCCAGCGTCTGGCAGCCTGTAAGCGGCGGTATGCTGGTAACCATGGCACACATTGGGTAACTATGCAAAGCGCTTTGCATAGTTACCCAATGTGTGCCCTGGCTACAAAGCACAACGCCGTTACATGGGTCGCTGGTGGCTGGTGGCTGGTCTCTGATCACTGTGGAGATCTTCCTGATTGACAGCTCACCAGCGACCATATAGTGACGCTCCAGCGATCCCTGCCAGGTCGGATCGCTGGTGGAATCGTTGGAACGTCGCTACGTGTGACGGGACCCTAAGTCTTTGGGTCAACATCCACATCTCCGTGTGCTGATCACAGATCTCAGAAAAGTTAGCAGGCAGAGTGCCAGAATACCTAGTTCCCACAAATCCTGATGCCCTGATCCCGCCATGACAGTTGGTGATGCCTGCAAAAATTGTGACAAGATCCCTCCCACATTTACTGCAGTCGTCAGGTGAGCTGCCGATACACTAAGTTTTCATGACAAATTTTGAAAGTGCTTAAAAGTTTAATATATATATATATATATATAAAAATATATATATATACACAGTACAGATCAAAAGTTTGGACACACCTTCTCATTCAAAGAGTTTTCTTTATTTTCATGACTGAAAATTGTAGATTCACATTGAAAGCATCAAAACTATGAATTAACACATGTGGAATGAAATACTTAATGAAAAAGTGTGAGACAACTGAAAATATGTCTTATATTCTAGGTTCTTCAAAGTAGCCACCTTTTGCTTTGATTACTGCTTTGCACACTCTTGGCATTCTCTTGATGAGCTTCAAGAGGTAGTCACCAGAAATGGTCTTCCAACAGTCTTGAAGGAGTTCCCAGAGATGCTTAGCACTTGTTGGCCTTTTTGCCTTCACTCTGCGGTCCAACTCACCCCAAACCATCTCGATTGGGTTCAGGTCTGGCACAGATTTCCACTGGTCTAATTTCCATTCCTTGTGTTCTTTAGCCCAAACAAGTCTCTTCTGCTTGTTGCGTGTCCTTAGCAGTGGTTTCCTAGCAGCTATTTTACCATGAAGGCTGCTGCACAAAGTCTCCTCTTACAGTTGTTCTAGAGATGCGTCTGCTGCTGCAACTCTATGTGGCATTGGCCTGGTCTCTAATCTGAGCTGCTGTAAACCTGCGATTTCTGAGGCTGGTGACTCGGATAAACTTATCCTCCACAGGAGTTTTGACTCTTGGTCTTCCTTTCCTGGGGCGGTCCTCATGAGAGACAGTTTCTATGTACCGTTTGATGGTTTTTGCCACTGCACTTGGGGACACTTTCAAAGTTTTACCAATTTTTCGGACTGACTGACCTTCATTTCTTAAAGTAATGATGGGCACTCGTTTTTCTTTACTTAGCTGCTTTTTTCTTGCCATAATACAAATTCTAACAGTCTATTCAGTAGGACTATCAGCTGTGTATCCACCAGACTTCTGCACAACACAACTGATGGTCCCATCCCCATTTATAAGGCAAGAAATCCCACTTATTAAACCTGACAGGGCACACCTGTGAAGTGAAAACCATTTCCGGTGACTACCTCTTGAAGATCATCAAGAGAATGCTTAGGCTACATGCGCACGCTGCTTTTTTTCCTGCTTTTTTGCTGCTTTTTTGGCTGCAGTTTTGTCAGCAGAACTTTCTGACATCTGACTTCCCAGCAAAGTCTATGAGAAGTCAGATTTGTCATGCGCACATTGCAGTTTATTTGTCAGCGTTTTTTTTGTCAAAAGTTTGTGACAAAAAAAATGCAGCATGTTCATTCTTCCTGCGTTTTTGTCAACATTTGTCACCCATTGAAATCAATGAGGGCATCAAAAACGCAGGAAAAATGCATGCTAATCAAAAGTGGTGCATTTTACCTGCCTTTTACCTGCGTTTTTGCTAGCAAAAACGCAGGTGATTTGTCAGGAAGTGAGGTCAGGCAAGTGGTCCCGTCCCGTCCTCCACGTGTTCCCCGAAGTATCGCTGTCCCCAGGGGAGATGATGTGGAGGACGGGACTATCAGCAGCGGCAGCGAGAGGAGGATGGACATTGGCAGCTGAAAACATTGATTTTTCCCTCTCGCTGCCGCCGCCGCCGCTGATAGTCCCGTCCTCCACGTGTTCCCCGAAGTACCGCTGTCCCCAGGGGAGATGATGTGGAGGACGGGGACTATCAGCGGCGGCAGCAAGAGGGGGATGGACATTGACAGCTGAAAACATTGATTTTTATCTCTCTGCTGCCGCCGCTGATAGTCCCGTCCTCCACGTGTTCCCCGAAGTACCACTGTCCCCAGCGTGCACGCACAGGGGAGATGATGTGGAGGACGGGACTATCAGCAGCGGCGGCAGCGAGAGGGAAAAATCAATGTTTTCAGCTGCCAACGTCCATCCCCCTCTCGCTGCCGCTGCCGCTGATAGTCCCGTCCTCCACGTGTTCCCCGACGTACCGCTGTCCCCAGCATGCACGGACAGGGGAGATGATGGACCCCTCTCACCGCCACCGCCACCGCTGAAAGTCCCGTCCTCCACGCTCCTGCCGGCTCCACGCTCCTGCCGGCTCCACGCTCCTGCCGGCTCCACGCTCCTGCCGGCTCCACGCTCCTGCCGGCTCCACGCAGTAGCGCGATCAACTGAGCTGTCACTGAGGTTACTCGCGGCCACCGCTGGATTCAGCGGTGGCCGCGGGTAACCTCGGTGACAGCTCAGCTGATCGCGCGGCTGTCTTCATTAGCTGCATGGAGGTGACCGGAGCGGCGGTGTCTGCTGCTTCTCCGGTCACCTGCATGCAGCAGAGCTGGATGCGACGCTGGAGCATGCTGGATTACGCCGGACATGGAGGGCTTTGTCGGGGTTAATAAATTGGTAATGAGGGAATGTGTTTGTGTTTTTTATTTCTAATAAAGGATTTTTTCGGGTGTGTGTGTTTATTTACTGTAATTTACAGATTAATCATGGAGGGTTTCTCCGGGAGACGCCTGACATGATTAATCTAGGACTTATTGGCAGCTATGGGCTGCCATTAACTCCTTATTACCCCGATTTGCCAACGCACCAGGGCAAATCAGGAAGAGCCGGGTACAGTCCCAGAACTGTCGCATATAATGTATGCGGCCATTCTGGGCGGCTGCTGGCTGATATTGTTAGGCTGGGGGGCTCCCCATAACGTGGAGCTCCCCATCCTGAGAATACCAGCCTTCAGCCGTATGGCTTTATCTGGCTGGTATTAAAATGGGGGGGACCGCACGCCAGTTTTTTTTAATTATTTATTTATTTCTATTTTTTTTTTTCAATTCAACAAGCTTTATGGGCTTGTTTGAACTGAAAAATACATGAAACAATTGTTGACAAAACTGCAGCCAAAAACGCACCAGAAAAGCAGCAAAAATGCACCAAAAAAGCACCTACATTTTTTGTGACATTTCCAGGCTCTCTCTGACAAGGTGCAGTTTTGGCTGCAGTTTTGGCTGCAGTTTGTGAACACGAAAAAGAAGCAGCGTGCGCATGTAGCCTAAGAGTGTGCAAAGCAGTAATCAAAGCAAAAGGCGGCTACTGTGAAGAACCTAGAATATAAGACATATTTTCAGTAGTTTCACACTTTTTTGTTAAGTATTTCATTCCACATGTGTTAATTCATAGTTTTGATGCCTTCAATGTGAATCTACAATTTTCAGAGTCATGAAAATAAAGAAAACACTTTGAATGAGAAGGTGTGTCCAAACTTTTGGTCTGTACTGTAAATATAGTATTTAATAAAACAATATTTAAATTTGAAAAAAAAAATAAAAAACATTATAATAATTGTATTCCCTTTGAAGTTTTTGGTACACTGTATTGTTACTTTGCACCAGTGTACACAGCTCAGGGGCCATTGTGTCTCGGGTGTGATAGGTAATTATTGGAATGGTGATGTATAGAGGTGTAGTATTGTATGCTAAGTGCCCCTTGTGAGGAACTGAAAACAGATGGGAAACACAGATGATAGCGGAGCATACGTGCATGGGCAATAGCACCCCAGGTCAAAGTCGCCCCAAACTTTCACTGTTTGCAGGGAAGGGGGGGGGATATATCTTTACATCAAGCCAACCATACTACTGGACACCACTAATGCAGATCACTCTATAAATACACAGGGACATAAATAATCTATATTTACATGACAGGTTCTCTTTAAAATGGCAAAACAAATACATATTTTATTGATAAATGCTGCAATTCGCAATGCTGCCACCTACAGTGCTGTGGGATAATTGCACAGTATAAAAGCAGAAGTAGCCCTGGATTGCTGGTCAAATTGATGTACACATTGGAATACTGGACCCACATCTACAGGGCTGTGGGATAATTGTTCAGTATAAAAGCAGAAGTAGCCCTGGCTTGCTGGTCATATTGATGTATACATTGGACTACTGGACCCACATCTACAGGGCTGTTGGATAATTGTGCAGTATAAAAGCAGAAGTACCCCCGGATTGCTGGTCATATTGATGTACACATTGGACTACTGGACTCAGATCTACAGGGCTGTGGGATTATTGTGCAGTATAAAAGAAGTACCCCCTCAGATTACTGGTCAAATTGATGTGCACATTAGATTACTGGACCCACACCTACAGGGTTGTGGGATAATTGTGCAGTATAAAAGCAGAAGTACCCCCGGATTGCTGTCATATTGATATACACATTGGACTACTGGACCCACACCTACAGGGCTGTGGGGTAATTGTACAGTATAAAAGCAGAAGTACCCCCGGATTTCTGATCATATTGATGTACATATTGGACTACTGGACCCACATCTACAGGGCTGTGGGATAATTGTGCAGTATAAAAGCAGAAGTGCCCCTGGAGTGCTGGTCATATTGATGTACACATTGGACTACTGAACCCACATCTGTGGGATAATTGTGCAGTATAAAAACAGAAGTATCCCGGGATTGCTGGTCATATTGATGTACACATTGGACTACTGGACCCACATCTACAGGGCTGTGGGATAATTGTGCAGTATAAAAGCAGAAGTACCCCTGGATTGATGATCAAATAGATGTACACATTGGATTACTGGACCCACATCTACAGAGCTGTGGGATAATTGTGCAGTATAAAAGCAGAAGTACCCCCCAGATTGCTGGTCATATTAATGTACACATTGGACGACTGGTCCCAGCTTCAGGTGTCTGCTCTCGTATGATACCCCCCTTTGTCTGTTCTTGCTTTCTCCTTTGTTGTTGTAGCTGTCTGGGCTCCTTGTAGTGGATAATCATGTGTTAGTATGGGAACCAGCAGACATGGCAGCGCAAGGTATGTATGACAAGGTTACACAAACAGTCTTATCGCATAAACACTGCCAGGCATTTGGTTGCCAGATAAACTCCGATTTTGGCATTATTTTGTTGTAGTCCTCCAGTAACAATGTGACCGGCCGCGCTGGGTCACTTATTACAGTCAGCTGGGACACAGGCATTCTTGTAATGTTGTCATTACCTGGCTATATGCGGTGCTAATCTTGGAGTTTGTCATTACTGACATTATACGCACAATTTAAAGGGTTTGTATATTGTGTGTATAACCAGGAATCAGTGGTAATCTGTAGAAGGAACCATCAGAAAGTGCTCTGTTTTCCTACAGCGCCCCCTCAGGAGAAAAGAATCATTACAAATTCTACTATTCAAAATGTCCTGTCTCTAAAATTCCCTATTAGGGTATTTAACAATGCATTTCAGTACACTTCAGTATCTATATTAAGGCCCTGATTTATCAAAGTATTTTTGCCCAAAATTTGGCATAAAACAATTTGATAAGTCACAGAATTTTTGTGCAACCTCGAGTTTTGCTGTCAATTTTGTCAATCTCTGGGAAAATGAGTACCACTGGGGCAGGAAGTAGGTTGGATGGGGCTGAATGGGAAGGTGACTTCACCGCTTATCTAATTCATGACAAGCTGTGGCGTTCCTTACACCAGAAATGTTACTCGAATCTTTGACTGGAGTAAAATTTGTGGCAAGGAGCAACGAATCAGGCTCTAAGAAAGATACAGCTGCACTCTGATGTTCTAAGGTATCGAAACTGTTTTGATCCGGTAACCGTAGAAGATTACAAAAAAATCCCATTAGAAGAAAAACACCAAGAAAAACAAGAGTAGTTGGAACCTGAGCTGACCGCAATCCCCTAACTATCAGACCACACTAGAAGTAGCTGTGGATCGTTCTTAAAAACCTAGATGCCTCATCACAGCCAGAGAAACTAGCTACACCTCACAGATAGAAATGAATAAATCTACCTTGCCTCAGAGAAGTCCCCAAAGGAATAGCCAGCCCCCGACATATAGAGATTACAGTGATGTAGGAAAACATAATACACAGATAGGAAAAATAGATTTAGCAAAGGCGAGGCCCGACTACCTACATACAAAGGAAAGAAAAGGAAACTGATTGCGGCCAGTATAAAACCCTATAGAAAAATACCAATCTCCTGATAGTAAAATGGCCCTGGAGGTCAAACAACCTCACCCCCACTATATCAGGTACTCTTGTAAATAATGGGAGAAACAAAATACCCAAAAAAACACAGAAAATACAAAAGTGCAAAAAATCAAGTTTGACAGGGAGAATCTCCCTTTTCTTGCAGAAGAGCTAGCAAAGGGGGAAGCCCCATGCTCACCAAACTAGAAAAGCAAATCTTCACCTGCAAGAAAACAGATTCCAAACAAAACAAAAAGAAAAACAAACACCCAAAGGTGTAAACCAGGAAGCAAAGCAAAAGCTTGCAAACTTATTTGCAGAGGTCTTGCACAGGAAAACAGGGAAGGACAGAACTCCAAACCAGGTTCAGAGACTGAGGAAAATTCAACTATCACCGGCACCAGCAAGGCAAAAAGTGCTCTCCTATGTACATCAGGCTTGACTGCAATAGGACTTCCTTAATTCCCAATTAATGCCGACACCTGTCTGAGTCACAGACTCAGACTCAGCTTCACTACCATTCCTGGCCACCAGAGGGAGCTCCAAAACAGCACCCACACAGATGACATTCACAACAGGAAACATTAAATATAGGAATTTGGAAATACAATACTGCTAAGGAAATAAATGAAAAAATGGAGATGCTTATCACATAGACAAGGTCAGTTTTACATGAGCCCAACAACCAGCATCAAGACGTATCTCTCTTTGCTGGGTCCCTACTTAAATTACTCTACCCACATTAAACTGGCTGTCATGACTATAGCTTGGCTCTGACAGGGTTAAGTCAGGTTGGAGAGGTCTGTTCCGTTGTGCCTTGTTCCAGGACTCTCACCGCTTTATTATTGCGTGGAATCCTCCGGAATGCCGCCAGTTATAGCTCTGCTCTGCAGCGTGCGCCCTGGTTCCTGAGAGTTTTCTCTAATCTGTCCCGCTACCCAGCCTACCTTTTCATGACATCCGTTGCCCTAGTTCTGTCATCCCATCCTGTCTACCTGACCTCGGTCTCGTTCTGTGTCTTGGCCTCCAACCCCTCTATACTTACCTGACCTCTGACCTCTGTTATGTTCCCCGACTGCGTCTCTGCTCTCCTTGACGTGACTCCTTGGCTTCCGACCCCCTTGCTTCCATTTCACTACGGCTTGCTCACCCCCTTGGTTAGACATAACATCCTGTCTCAGAGTGCAGCTGTAGATTTGTTAGAGTATATTTCATGTTTAGTTTGCACCTGTTAACACTTGTCTGTTAGGAAGTGCCATTAGATTTCAGAGTCATGCCTTCTCACTGAGCACTTCTTTCCATCAGCCAAAGGCGATTTGTAATTTGAGATACACCTTGATGCTGGCTGCTGGGCTCACATAAAACTAGCCTTTTTATGTCCTAAGTGTCTCAAAATTTACATATGCTTCCTTAGCAGTAGATCAGACATTGATGACCTATTCTAAGGACAGGCCATTCAGTGTAAAAGTAGTGGACAACCCCTTTAAGAACAGGTGAAGAAGGGTGAATATAAAGGTATTTTTATATTTAACCCTCTCCCAGCTGTCCAAAAAATCCAAATAAACTTGGAAATCGAATTCTCAAAAATTTGTAAAGAATTTGATATGTTAGACTATATGTTGAGTTCCCAGCTAAGCTCTTGTTACCTTATCTTTAAGGGACCATGGAGGTCTCAGTATCTAATAGGAAGCTTTGATCAGAAAATGACCTATTATTTACATCAGTTTTTTTTTGCGTTACATGTATTTTTTTAGAACAAAAAAATTGGCTTTTTTATATTAAGATCTTTATTAAAAACCAAAACCGTAATCTTGACATTTTCAAATTGGCAACTGAGGCTTTTTTTAATGAACCTATTGTGATGCTAGACACTACGATGAGCAGTATGGATGACAGAGTAGTCAGACAAGCCGGGATCTGAAACCAGGAGGACACGACAGGACTCAGGGAGAGACCAGAGATGAGAGATGTAGTAAAGTCACAGGCTGAGGGTCAGGATTCCAGGAGAGTACGTAGAGATTCAGACAGAGACGTGGTCAGGAAATGCTCCGAGGTCAGAAGTCTGGAGGTAACAACAAAGACAGGGCATGGGCAGAGAGAAGTTAGTAACAGTTCGGGTCGAGAAGCCAAGATCAGAACATAAGTACAAACAGGAGCCAAGAGCACAACTGCAGAACCAGAGAGTACGACTGGCAAAGTTCAGGCAGAGCATGCCCAGTAAAGAAACAGAGCAATCACCAGGAATGAGGAATATCTGCGTAAGCACCTCCTAGAACCAGCGTGGAACCTAGTTGTAGCACCTGCCTGGTCCACAGACTCAGACTGGCTGTCACAGACGGGCTAGGGGAAAGCCGCTCACAAAGCAGGACCCCTAGAACCCTGAAACTCTTTAACCCCTATACAGGGATTTGGAATTACACAGGGTCCAAGGTGATCACTTCCTGTGGTAGGCTGCAGTCCGATGAGAGTAGTAGCCAGGCAGGGTCAAACCGAGAAATGCAAAACAGGGACAGAATCAAGCAGGCAAGGACGTAATCAGAAAACAAAGCAGAGGTCAAATCCAGAACGGGCAGCGAGGTACAAATACGGCAGATAGGAGGGTAGTCAGAGAGCAGACCGGGATCAAAGCAGGAATCAATAATCAGAGCAGGGGAGAACCAGAGTCTAGTAGGAATACAATCTATATCTGGCAATGGCCATCAGACAGAAGAGGGGGTAAAAAGGGTGTGGTGTCTTCCCATTGGCTGTAGCTTTATTGTGGCAACCTCAGCTGGAAGACACATGCCACCTACACTCAGCCAGTGATACTGCAGGCGCCAGGAAAACCTAGCCTAGTGGATGAGCGGAGCCTGCGTCCACCAGAGCCACTGGCATCGACTCTCCTATCACCAGCACTATCCACAGCGGGAATACGGCAGCGCCTGGTGAATGAAGCAGAAGTTGCAGGAGCGGACTTTGGTAAGGACATGACACTATGCTGAAAGATAACCTGATTGCAGGTGCACAAGACACATAGCAGAGCATTTCCAAATGCACAATGCTCTGCACAAAGGAAACATGTAAGTGCAGGCTCAGCAGATGAGGAGAGTGTGGCAGAACATCACCAGTGTGAAAAATGCTCTGCACAACGGAACCGTGACACCGATACTGCCTGTTCATTCAGGAAGAGTTTACCGTTTTCTTATCTAAACACAGCTGATAACTCAGGATTCACCAATCCCAATAAACAACATCACAGCTCACCTGCTCCTCCTCTCTTCTCTATGACCTTTGCACATGCTTATTAGACACATAAATACGAAAGTTATGATCAGGGTCTGACCGTTGTGGCTAATGTACATGTCTTGTTTCCAGAAACAACAGGAAGTTAAAGTATCAGAAAAACCCAGTGGTCAGTGACTAAAATTTTTTCTTATAAAATATTATAAATAATCTATTATTTAAAGCTGAGTGTATTTATGTATGTATGTCTCCTAAAGGAATTTGCACCGTCGCATGTACAATCACAAAATTATGCACAGACACGCTAATTGACTCAGGGAACGTCATAGACTATGTTTTGAGGGGAAATTTTAACCCCATGCTTTACAGTTATTCGACAAAAAGCTGCCTCCATTATAGTCAATGGAGCTGGGAGCCACAATGCAGCCAGAACTTCAGAAGAATGCACAGCCACGCCCTTACATGCAATGTTGGCATGTCACAATGCAGCCAGGGAAAGAGACAGACAGAGGCAGACAGGGAGAGAGACAGACAGGGAAAGAGACAGACAGGGAAAGAAACAGACAGAGGCAGACAGGGAAAGCGACAGACATGGAAAGAGACAGAGGCAGACAAAGACAGACACAGATAGACAGGGAAAGAGACAGACAGACAAAGAGACAGGGAAGGAGACAGGCAGACAGGGAAAGAGACAGAAAGAGACAGACAGACAAAGAGATGGGGAGACAGACACAGACAAAGAGACAGACACAGGGAAAATGACAGACACAGACAAAGAGACAGAGACAGGGAAAGAGAGAGACAGGGAAAGAGAGAGACAGAGGCAGACAGGGAAAGAGACAGACAGGGAAAGAAACAGACAGAGGCAGACAGGGAAAGAGACAGACAGGGAAAGAGACAGACATGGAAAGAGACAGAGGCAGACAAAGACAGACACAGATAGACAGGGAAAGAGACAGACAGACAAAGAGACAGGGAAGGAGACAGGCAGACAGAGAAAGAGACAGAAAGAGACAGACAGACAAAGAGACGGGGAGACAGACACAGACAAAGAGATAGACACAGGGAAAATGACAGACACAGACAAAGAGACAGAGACAGGGAAAGAGAGAGACAGGGAAAGAGAGAGACAGGGAAAGCGATAGGGAGACAGACAAGGAAAGAGACAGACAAAGAGACAGAGGGAGATAGACAGAGACTGGGAGAGAAATAGAGATACAGCTACTATCCCAGGCAACACCGGGTGCTATACCTAGTATAATATAATAGAAATATAAATATATAATATTATAAAAATATTTTTTTCAAATACTCGTAGATTGTGAAATGTAAAAAAAAAATAAAAATTCTAAAATAAAAAAAAAATAGATGTAGCACAAAAACCTGATTTAATCAATAGGTAATTTTCTGATGATCGTTTTTCTTTAAGCTTACAACTTCTCTCTATGATGTAGCAAACGTTTTCTAAAAGTTTCATTCAACTTTACTTTCAGCGCAGTTAACCAAAATTTTAGTTCATGATGAGATCTCCTTTCCCTCCCCCAAATATGGCAATATATGGGTTGGCAGCTATTGCTTTACATTCTTTTAACTTTTTCCCATAAAATGGCCAAATAATGAATTCAAAATGTGAACAAGAGTCATAAGGGGCCCAAATATTACAGTCCCGTCAATGTAACCATCCCATGAAGCTGCCTTTCTATCGAATGGGATTGTATGTGGAAAGCCAGGAAGGCAGGTTGCACCCCCTTCAGTAGTGACGGATGAGACTACATGTGTGCCCCCATAAGCACCACAACCCTAAGGGGTACTTTGCACGCTGCGACATCGCTAGCCGATGATAGCGATGCCGAGCGCGATAGTCCCCGCCCCCGTCGCAAATGCGATATTGTGTGACAGCTGCCGTAGTGAACATTATCTCTACGGCAGCTTCACACGCACTCACCTGCCCTGCGACGTCGCTCTGGCCGGCGACCCGCCTCCTTCCTAAGGGGGCGGGTCGTGCGGCGTCACAGCGACGTCACACGGCAGGCGGCCAATAGAAGCGGAGGGGCGGAGAAGAGCGGGACGTAAACATCCTGCCCACCTCCTTCCTTCCGCATAGCCGGCGGGACACAGGTAAGAGATGTTCCTCACTCCTGCGGCTTCACACACAGCGATGTGCGCTGCTGCAGGAACAAGGAACAACATCGTATGTCCTATCGGTGCGACATTATGAAAATGTCCAACACTACACAGATCACTGATTTACGACGCTTTTGCGATCATTTATTGGTGCATCTAGGCTTTACACGTTGCGACGTCGTTACCAGCGCGGGATGTGCGTCACTTTTGATTTGACCCTGACGATATCGCAGTAGCGATGTCGCAACGTGCAAAGTACCCCTAAGGTTGGTCCTTTTTTTTTTTACACTTGATACTGATCTTTGTCTTTTACAACACATCGATGTCATTTAGTGAGTACCCAAAAACCATATAGGGCAGATTTTGTAGATTTAATCCTAAATTCTTGCGCATATTGCACCGAGCCCTTTCAGAAACTTGTGACGTCCTTTGCATTTCTGTACACACCTATAGTGTGGCACATAGCGTCCTATGTCTCTGCGCACTCCATGTCCCGCCATACAAATATAAGTATATATTTCATCTGATTTCTGTTTTTCATGTACTTCATAGGAACTAAACTTAAAATGCAAAACCGGATCCTCTTCCCTGAGGTGCAGGAGGCCTCCATTCAATAAATTAGTCACATTTTTTAGGTACATTTTTAACCAGATAGAAAATCCCCAAATATCTCTAGTACCTGTAAATCTTCCCCCTGTTTACCTATGACTTTAGTTTTTGTTTTATTTTCCTGGAAAGCATTAGTGAATATATTCTAAAAAGAAACTAGTGACTGAAACTATGGACATAGTAAATTTACATTTAAAGGGGATCATTCACTAATTTTTTTTATTTAAGCTGAGCACCTTCCTCGATTATCATTATTCCACTGATTCTAGAACAGTTTGTATTTTTCTTCTGTGCTTCTCCTTTCTAAAGTTATGTCCCCCGGAAATAAAGGTACACATTTTCCCTTCTATCAACTGGGCGTGTACCATAGAACTTCTCAGTGGGCGTTTCCTTTTTCTCATGTGACAATGGCCAATCAGAACATGGCCACACCCACTGTGAGGTTCTGTGGTACACGCCCAATTCATAGAAAGGAAAATTTGTACATTGATTTCCAGGAGGACATAAGTTTAGAACGGTGAAGCAAAAAAACCCAAAACATTTAATTAATATTCGGCTGGATCACATAAGAGCATATTGTTACTTTCATTGCAGCCATATAGTATGATGGCAACAAAAGTGCCCCACAAACACTGTATGATACCTCACAGTGATTTCCAAAGTTCTGGATACCGCTGCCGCTGAGGGGAGCTTAGTTCGGGTCCCGTCCCCGATGGTGCTGCCTTATGATCCGTGACCTGCCTCCTGGCACTAAGTTTACTTTTCTGTTGGTCCCGGTAGTATGGAACTAGTCGGGTCCCGCTCCCCACTATGTTTAAGTGTGGGAGCTTGCTCTCAGGGTTCGCGCTTGGGATTTTATGGACTGTTTTAGTGGCAAGGCCTATCCCCCTCGTTGCGCTAGTACCCCGATTTTGGAGCGGGTGGAGAGCGGATCTTGAAGGCTCCGTTCTCATCGGGTAAATTGTCAGGTTGCCTGAAGCTACTCCCTGACCTAGGGTCCACGTACCTCGTCGTGCCCTTGTCTCAGCCCGGTGATAGTGCATGGCCGCCGGCTGTCCTCCTCGACAGTTCCGTGCCCCTTGCCATGATCTCCTGCGATCGGGGGTCCAGCTCCTCTGGGCTCAGACCACCGTCGGCCACCTTGATGGCTTCCTAGGAGCCCGGCTCCTGACCTCCTCTCTCCTTCACTTCCAACACTTTTCTCTCCCCTCCTGACACTCCTGACCTCCCCTACCTAACCCCCCAAGTGAGCGACCCTATTCCACTCATGCTGTCTACTGGTGAGTCTGGTGGGTGTGGTGCAGAGTGTACCTAGGATTTTGATTAGCTGATGTAGGCAACACCATATAAATGGGGACACATAACCAAGAAGGAGGTTGATATTGTGCCGAAGGGCAGTACCCTGTGACGACCTGATAGTACAGGAGCATCACAATAGACTCAATACAATCCTGCACACTGTATAATTGCTTGCATACAGTAAATTGACCCTCAAGTAGACCTCCATAAAGTATAAATGTTCTCTCATAGCTCCCAAAATATTATAATAGCCCCCACATAACCTTCCATATAGTATAATTGGCCCCATATAGATCTCATTATAATGTAATGCACCCACCATAGTCCTCCATATAGTATAATGGGCCCCACATAGTCCTCCATATAGTATAATGCATCCCATAGTCCTAATTCACCCCCATAGCCCTCCATATATTATAATGCACTCCCATAGTCCTCCATATAGTATAATGTGCCCTACATTGCCTTCCATCTAGTATATTTCCCCCCCATAGCCATTCATATGTATAACTGACCCTATATAATCCTCCATATAGTATAATGAAACTCCATAGTTCTGCATATATTATAATACACTCCATAGTACACCATATAGTATAATGGGCACCACAAAGTCCTTCTTATATTATAATGCACAACATAGACCTCCATATAGTCCTCCATATATTATAATGCACCCTCTATAGTCCTCCGTATAGTATAATGCAGCCCATAGTCCACTATAGAGTATAACCGGAACCTACATTGCCTTCCATATAGTATAGGTCACCCTCATAGTCCTCCATATACAGTATTATAATGCACCTCCTTACTCCTCCAAATAGTATAATGCACCCCATAGTAAATAAATAGTATAATAGTCTCCACATTGCCTTATATATAGTATAATGCACCCCATAGTCCTCCATATAGTATAATGGACCAAACATTGCCTTCCATCTAATATATTACACCCCCCATAGTTTTCCATACAGTAAAATGGGCTCCACATAGCCCTCCATATAGTATAATGGGCCCCAGATAGTTGTCCATATATTATAATGCACCCTACAGTCCTCCATATATTATAATGTACACGCCATAATCCGCCATGTATTATAATTCCCCCCTACATATTCCTCGATTTATTATAATGCACACGCCACAGTCCTGCATATATTATAATGTATAATAACAATTATCCTGTGTTTGCCTAATTAATGTGGTTTGTGTGGTCAGACAAAAATCCAGTATACGAGTACAGGATTTTTTGTATTATATATTATAATGTACACACCATAGTCCTGCATACATTATAATGCACCCCATAGTCATCTATATATTATAATGCACCCCATAGTCCTCCACATATTATAATGAACCTCATAGTCCTGCATACATTATAATGCACCCCATAGTCCTGCATACATTATAATGCACCCCATAGTCCGGCATACATTATAATGCACCCCATAGTCATCTATATATTATAATGCACCCCATAGTCCTCCACATATTATAATGCACCCCATAGTCCTGCATACATTATAATGCACCCCATAGTCCTGCATACATTATAATGCACCCCATAGTCCTGCATACATTATAATGCACCCCATAGTCATCTATATATTATAATGCACCCCATAGTCCTCCACATATTATAATGCACCCCATAGTCCTGCATACATTATAATGCACCCCATAGTCCTGCATACATTATAATGCACCCCATAGTCATCTATATATTATAATGCACCCCATAGTCCTGCATATATTATAATTCACCCCTTAGTCATCTATATATTATAATGCACCCCATAGTCCTGCATACATTATAATGCACTCCATAGTCATCTATATATTATAATGCACTCCATAGTCCTGCATATATTATAATGCACCCCATAGTCATCTATATATTATAATGAACCCCATAGTCCTACATACATTATAATGCACCCCATAGCCATCTATATATTATAATTCACTCCCATAGTCCTGCATATATTATAATGCACCCCATAGTCTTCCATATATTATAATGCACCCCATAGTCCTCTATATATTATAATGCATCCCATAGTTATCTATATATTATAATGCACCCCATAGTCCTCTATATATTATAATACACCCCATAGTCCTCTATATATTATAATACACCCCATGGTCCTCTATATATTATAATGCACCACATAGTCATCTATATATTATAATGCACCCCATAGTCCTCTATATATTATAATGCACCCTCCATAGATTTCCATATAGTATTATGACACGGCAGAGATAGGGCCAGTTTTAGACAATGTGGTGTGTGACGCCCTGGACTAGCCAGGTAGTCACAGACATAACACCACACATACCCCTCTCCCGGATAGGTGACAACAGTCAAACAAGAAACCCTTGTTGCCACCCTCCAGGGTCTGATGTCCACACCAGGTGGGGCGGAGCCAGGCGGTTGGCCCCGCCCACTGAGGAGTTCACAGGCCTTGAGGCGGGAAAAACACAGTGCAGTTGAGCAGTTGAGTTGTGGAGTTGAGTTGAGAAGAGTGGAGGAGAGAGATGGTGGCGGCTGTCTGCAGCAGTTGGTGTACGGTCGGTGGAACCGTAGGACCGGGGTCGGGCGGTGGCCCGTCGGTACCGAACCGGGGAGCTGTCGTGGGCGGAGGGGCCGCGCTCGCTACTCTCGGGTCCGGGGCTGCTGCTGCTCGGTGGCTCGAGCGATGGGCCGGACCCGGGGACTCGAGTAGCGCTCCTCGCCCACAAGTGAAAAGGGATGGTTTGTTTTGGGAGATAGTTCGTGACGCCACCCACAGGTCGTGGTGATAATGGGCACCACCGCTGCTGGTGACGGGCAGGGCCGGATTAAGGTTGGTGGGGGCCCCTGGGCAGAAAATCTGGTGGGGGCCCCATAACGTTAACATTTTTAGCCGTAACAGTAGAGCACGAACTGTAGCATTTAGATATAAATCCACTGAGCATGGATCGTATCCTGTTCTGCCACATTCAGATTTACACTTATACACAGAAATTAAAGTTACTCACATTTTTTTATTGATCCCAATGTTAAGACAGCCAAGTAATAGTAAAAATAAAGAAAGGGAAAGTTCTCACTGGCAGCAATGGTTGCTGAAAATCACAATGTGCTCTCTATTGTATTGTCTCCGGAGTAGTACATAGCAGCTGGTGTCTGTACACGGTATGCCATACACAGTATCAGAGGTGGATCTAGGTTTTCCTGTCCATGGAGTAGGAGTTCAGTTTGGCGCCCCTTTCTATACACGGCTTATGCGGTTTGAGTAGTTGTCATGTGACCGCTCATACGCCATTTTCACACGTGCCGATGAGCTGCTCTTCCTAATTCTCTCGATGTTCAGTGAAATACTACAGCCCATAAAGAGAAGCAGGAAGAGAAGCTAATTGTGACTCAAAGTATTAAAATGACCTGCAAGTGGTCATGTGACCACTTCTAAAATTAGCAAGCAGAGCTGAATCCTTACATTGAGTATATTACAGGTTGTTGGATTGGGCATGCTACGGGGCTTACTTTTATTATTAAAGGGGTTGTCCAGCTCGACAAGGAAAATTTGTAGTTATATGACTACAGACTTCAGAATTCTCACAGCTTGCGGACTGCACACTGTCATGATTTTCCCGTGCCATGAGCAAGTAGTCATGGGACTGCAAGTATGCGATTTGCTTACTTCCGGCCACATTCAAATTAGACGTCTGCAGCCTCACTCAATAGTTACATGCCCTCAAGCTCTCACTGCTGGCATCGGAGAGTCCTGACAGTGTGCAGTGTGCACACTGAGGATTCAGAAGTCTGCAGTCACATAGAAACTATCATCACAAACCTGGACAACCCCTTTAATGCTACTAACATAATGTAGAAACCCTTGCGGTCATGTAATTTTAGAAATCATGGCTTGCTACATGTGTACAGGATCAGAATCAGTAAAATGTACATAAATACACTGTGTGCAGAATTATTAGACAAATGACTATTTTGCTCACATGATGCTTTTTATACATGTCGTCCTACTCCAAGCTGTATAGGCTGAGAGCCAACTACCAATTAAGTAAATCAGGTGATGTGCATCTCTGTAATGAGGAGGGGTGCGGTGTAATGACATCAACACCCTATATAAGGGGTGCTTAATTATTAGGCAACTTCTTTTTCCTTTGGCAGAATGGGTCAAAAGAGAGATTTGACGGGCTCTGAAAAGTCCAAAATTGTGAGATGTCTTGCAGAGGGATGCAGCAGTCTTGAAATTGCCAAACTTTTGAAGCGTGATCACCGAACAATCAAGCGTTTCATGGCAAATAGCCAACAGGGTCGCAAGAAGCGTGTTGGGCAAAAAAGGCGCAAAATAACTGCCCATGAATTGAGGAAAATCAAGTGTGAAGCTGCCAAGATGCCATTTGCCACCAGTTTGGCCATATTTCAGAGCTGCAACATTACTAGAGTATCAAAAAGCACAAGGTGTGCCATACTCAGGGACATGGCCAAGGTAAGGAAGGCGGAAAACCACCACCTCTGACCAAGAAACATAAGATAAAACCTCAAGACTGGGCCAAGAAATATCTGAAGACTGATGTTTCAAAGGTTTTATGGACTGATGAAATGAGGATGACTCTTGATGGGCAGATGGATGGGCCGAGGCTGGATCAGTAAATTGCAGAGAGCTCCACTCCGACTCAGACGCCAGCAAGGTGGAGGTGGGCACTGGTATGGGCTGGATCATCATAGATCAACTTGTGGGACCTTTTCTGGTTGAGGATGGAGTGAAGCTCAGCTCCCAGACCTACTGCCAGTTTCTGGAGGACAACTTCTTCAAGCAGTGGTACAGGAAGAAGTCGGTATCGTTCAAGAAAAACATGATTTTCATGCAGGACAATGCTCCATCACATTAATCCAACTACTCCACAGCGTGGCTGGCCAGTAAAGGTCTAAAAGATGAAAAAATAATGACATGGCCCCCTTGTTCACCTGATCTGAACCCCATAGAGAACCTGTGGTCCCTCATAAAATGTGAGATCTACAGGGAGGGAAAACAGTCCACCTCTGGGAGCAGTGTCTGGAGGCTGCGGTGGCTGCTGCACGCAATGTGGATCGTAAACAGATCAAGCACTGACAGAATCTATGGATGGTCGGCTGCTGAGTGTCATCAGAAAGAAAGGGGGCGATATTGGGCACTCATTTTTTGGGGTTTTGTTTTTGCATGTCAGAAATGTTTATTTCTAAATTTTGTGCAGTTATATTGGTTTACCTGGTGAAAATAAACAAGTGAGATGGGAATATATTTGGTTTTTATTAAGTTGCCTAATAATTCTGCACAGTAATAGTTACCTGCACAGACAGATATCCTCCTAAGATAGCCAAATCTAAAAAAAACCCCACTCCAACTTCCAAAAATATTAAGATTTGATATTTATGAGTCTTTTGGGCTAATTGAGAACATAGTTGTTGATCAATAATAAAAAAAATCCTCTAAAATACAAAATGCCTAATAATTCTGCACACGGTGTACAGCACCAGAACCAAAAGCAATACCAAAATACATCACTAGCACCCTTGTGAGGCAAACCCTGGGATATGAAGATGAATTATGACTTCCAGTCATAATCGCTCTCATCACTCCCTGGCAGTGCCCCCTCCCTTCTTGTTCTCAGATGTCCAGCATCTGTGAAGGTGTCACATCCCATGGCCATCTCCTGTGATATGGAGATTAGGTGATGTGGGAACAATGGACACAGGATGACTCCCTGCCGTGACCCTGTAGTAGGGGCTGCTATCTAATTAGCAAGGCTATGGAAGTATCCAGACAGAACGACTCCAGTAAAAAATGGTTCATATCTCGCAAGCCATATTTCCAATAAATATGGCAACCATAAAAATGGTGTCTCCGCATGCGGACGATGCTGGCACACCCTTTTTATGGGAGCAGGACCTGGGGAAATACCCCAGGCGTGATATCAGCCAATGGGGAACTAGTAGACAAGTCATGAGTCCTCTCGTTCCGTAGCTAAATTCATAGCTGTCACAATGAGAGCGTTGGCGTCCGCCTACGACGCTCCCAGGCAAAGTTATGGCCCATATTCCATGTTGGGATATTGTCCATAACTCAAGCCAGGGGTGGAGCAGTGTTCCCTGTGAGGTCACGAAGGTAGGAGGGGACCTGGATTTGCCCAGGTTGATAACCCTACTTCGGCCATTTTCCAGGGTTCTTTCGCTGGGGGTCACGTGTAGGAAACATCTGTGGGAAGGATCCTAGAAACCTGGCCTACAGCGCCCCCCTGTGGCCAGACGCACAAGGTAACTGCTGGAACTGTGTATGCCTGTTTGTAACCCATGCTTTGATTGTAACTGTACTCTGACATATGTATATTCTGTAGATTCCCTATTGTATATATTGTAGTTTCTAGTGTGCTTTAGGCTGATTAAATTATATAATTAATCTTGGGCTGTTCTGTTATCTCGATCTTGAATCCCACGTCCGTGTGTTCGGCTAATAGTTACCGTGAAGCGGTTGGTGGCAGCGAGTTGTGCCAAGGATTATTGTGGGGAGGCCAGTGAGATTCGGGGAGGTTTTATATATTCCGCCCGCGGAGGTCGGGGAAATATATACCCTACTCTCACCGGGGACCCTTCAATAATCGGCATAAGTAGTATAGCGGCCTCCTTGCTTATCGTCGGCCAATTCCATAATTGGCCTGACTATAAGAGGGGCGCTAGAGAGCGCATCACGTGCTCTGTCTGTCGGTCGGGAGGTATAAAGGAGGGGTGACCCCCCACTTGTTACCCCCCGATTGTGACGTACTGGTAGCCAGCGCGGGGGATTTTTGAGTGACCCCCCCGGTGGTTCGTGACATATTGGTGGCAAGCGGTGGGATCGAGATAATAGTGTGTGTGAGTGTGAGACCCATACTCCCAGACACTAAAGACTGCCTGCAGCAGCTGTGGCTGCTGGGGTCTTCAGACCAGACCAACACTAGAGTGTCAGAGTGCAGATACTGTAAGGTGTGTGGAGGCATCAGGTGTCAGTTCTGTGTCAGTGACCAAAGTCTGCAACAATGGCTGAGAGCACCAGGAGCAAAGCCAAAGGAATGGCCGATGCTCAGGCCAGAGACGATGAGGAGGTTGTCCACGAGCCCTCCAGGAGCTCGACGCCAGAAAACCGTTCTGCAGAGGACAGCGCCCAACCTGGCAATTATGGACAAGATGAGGAGCAGCTCACCCAAGGGTCCTCAACGAGCCAGATGCCAGCCCTCCGCTCTGCAATGGACAGTGAAGCACCAGGCTCCGCAGCGGGCCGCAGATCACCACGTGCCATTCCACCGAGCCTGGGAGGCTCGGATAGCCTTCTTCAAATGGCCATGGCCCTTCTCCAGGCTGGAGACCGGGATACCTACGAGATACTCATGGCCGAGCGTGAGCGACAGGCAGCGCGTGACGCTGAGGCTGCGGAGCGGCAAGCAGCACGTGAAGAGCGCCAGGCAGAGCGTGACTACCAGCTGCAGCTAGCTCAGCTCCGGCCCTCATCAGCCACACGTGACCTTCAAGACACCAAACTTCCAAAGGTCCGTGTTGAGGACTTCCCAGTGCTGGAGAAGGACGGAGACTTGGACTCTTTCTTGACTGCTTTTGAACGGACTTGCCTGCAGCACCATCTGGACAAGGACCAGTGGGCCAAATACCTGACCCCCCGTTTAAGGGGTAAGGCCCTGGATATCCTTGGGGACTTGCCTGCTGAGGCAGATCAGGGCTATGACACCATCAAGCGGGCCCTGATCCAACAGTACAACCTCACTCCAGAGTCCTACCGCAAGAAGTTCCGGAGCCTACAGAAGGGACCAAAGGACTCCTGGGCTGACCACCGGCGGGCACTTGCCCGAGCTGCCGACCACTGGACCCAAGGCCTGCAGCTTTCCACCGGACCGGAGATCCTGGACTTGTTCATCACGGAGCAACTCTTGTGGAACTGCCCTGAGGATCTCCGCCAGTTCATCCGAGACCAGAAGCCAAAGGGGTCCACGGCTACAGCTGCCCTGGCCGATGACTACACCAACAATCGGGCTCCTGAGGCCAGGAGAGCAGCCACCAGCAGCACCTGGAGAGGGGGTAAGATGAACTCTGCGACTGCCCCACCTGCCCCTAGACTGCAGGGGGTGTCCCCCTCAACTCCCCTCTCCAGGCCCGTGGCAGAACCAAGACGGTGCCACCAGTGCAACCTACCTGGACACTTCAAGGCCATGTGCCCTCAGCGTCCCAAGGCCCCGGCTCCGTCCCCGTCCCAAGGGCCGCCCAAGGTGTATTGTGTGGGTGGGGGTGGTGGTAGGTCCCTGGACAGCTTCCAACCTGTCACCGTCGGCCGGTCTGTGACCATGGGACTGCGAGACAGCGCCTCGGAGGTGACTCTGGTGCGGCCTGAGATGGTGTCCCCCCAAGACTTGATCCCTGGAAAAACCCTCGCTGTCTCCGGGATTGGAGGCATTGACCCGGCGCTGCCTGTTGCTGACATTTATGTGGACTGGGGCGCAGGGCGAGGGGTGAGGGAGGTGGGGGTAACTGATCGGATCCCCGCAAACGTGCTACTTGGGACAGATTTGGGGCAGATAACCTCCCAGTTTGGGCCCCAACCAAGGGCTGAACCTTCAGCCAGTACTGACATGCCTCCGGACAATGTTAATGTGTTATCTATGAATGATGTAAGGGAGGAGGGAGTGAACTCTGATATTTCTGCTTGCATAGACACCATAGACACACACACAGCTGCAGCTGTGACAGGGGAGGGGGTCAGAGAAAGGTGTGACAATGCCTCTACAAGTAATCAGCCTGTGAGCTGGGATCTGTTGCCCTCTGCAGGGATAAGCAGAGAGCAGGGTGCTGCAGGGGGAGGACCAGTGTGTGGGGTGGGGGCTACCACAGCAAATGTGGGGTCCCCAGAGATTTCACAGCGGGGTTCTGTTGCTGCAGGAGGGGAACAGGCAGGTGAGATTGGGGCCGGTCCAGGAGCGGAAGTGCTCCCAGGTAAGATCTCGGTGCATGGTTCCCCCACAACCGGGGTGTCAGGAAGCCAGGTAGGTCTGCCTGAACCGGCGACTTGGTCAGGAACGGAGGAGGAGCAGGCACGACCCACGGTCGCAGCGGCTGTGGCCGCTGTCACCCGCAGTGGGAGTGCTGGAAGCCAAGGGGCCTCCCAGAGGTCCGATAGCTCTTCCCCTTCTGACCCAGTGGCAGCCGAGTCAGGTGGAGGCCAGGACACAGGTCCCGGGGTACTGACCGAAGATGTGACAGTCTCGTCGATTCTGGCCACATCTAGTCAGGGGTTTCAGGCAGCGTTAGAAGCTGACGACAGCCTGAAAGCTCTTAAGGAGCAGGCGGCACAGCCTCCCTCGGACTCGGACCCGGAGCGAGTGGTCTGGGACCAAGGACGGCTGTACCGGGCCACGGTCCAGCAGGGTTCACCGGAGGCGTGGCCCAGGGACCGACAGTTGGTGGTACCCTATCCGTTCCGGACGGAGTTGTTGCGGATCGCACATGAGATTCCGATGGCCGGACACCTAGGGATCGCTAAGACCAAGGCCAGGTTAAACCAGCATTTCTACTGGCCAAAAATGGGGGCCGATGTGGCTGCCTACTGCCGTTCGTGTGAAACCTGTCAGAGAGTGGGGAAGGCGGGGCCACACCCCAAAGCCCCACTGGTATCTCTGCCAATCATCGATGAGCCTTTCAGGAGGGTGGCTGTGGATCTGGTCGGCCCGCTGGCCATCCCCAGCAGCTCCGGGAAACGCTTCATACTGACGGTAGTGGACTATGCCACCCGGTACCCGGAAGCAGTGGCCCTGTCGTCCATTCGGGCTGACAAGGTGGCCACCGCATTGCTGGAGATTTTCTCCCGAGTGGGTTTTCCCCAGGAAATGCTCACTGACCGGGGGACCCAATTCATGTCCCAGCTGATGGAGGCCCTCTGTAAGCAAGTCCAGGTGCGACATCTGGTGGCCAGCCCGTACCATCCACAGACTAATGGCCTGTGCGAGCGGTTTAATGGCACCTTAAAGCCGATGCTTAAGATGTTGGTCGACTCCCATGGGCGTGACTGGGAGCGGTATCTCCCACACCTGTTATTTGCTTACCGGGAGGTTCCACAGGCCTCAACAGGATTCTCACCGTTTGAGCTCCTGTACGGGCGACGTGTGCGGGGCCCCCTGGCTCTGGTGAAAGAGGCTTGGGAAGGGGATTTGGCCACCCCTGGAGTGTCGGTTATCGAGTATGTCGTGCGCTTCCGGGACAAAATGCAGGCCTTGACGCAACTGGTACACGACAATATGGCTCAAGCCCAGGCCGATCAGAAGCGTTGGTACGACCAGAACGCTTGTGAGAGGACCTACCAAGTGGGTCAAAAGGTGTGGGTACTGGTCCCCGTACCACAGGACAAGCTTCAGGCAGCCTGGGAAGGCCCATACCTCGTGTACCAGCAGCTCAACCCTGTGACGTACCTGGTCACCCTGGACCCTGCCCGTGGAAGGCGGAAGCCCTTCCATGTGAACATGATGAAGGCACATCATGAGCGGGAGGCATGTGCGCTCCCCGTGTGCAACCTGCCCGAGGAGGGAGAAGCGGAAACCCTCTTGGATATGCTAGCCCAGGTTAGGGCAGGCGGATCCATTGAGGATGTGGAGGTTGGCCACCAGCTCTTGGAGGACCAACGGTCCCAGCTGTGGGCCACCCTACACCCCTTCCGGGGGTTGTTTACCAACCAGCCCGGAAGGACTGACTTGGCTGTCCATCACGTGGACACTGGGGATCATCCCCCGATCCGGCGTTCAGCATATCGGGTCTCCCTGGAGGTGCAGCAACACATGCGCCAGGAGATTGACGAGATGCTGAAGCTGGGGGTGATCCAGGCATCCAACAGCGCTTGGGCCTCGCCTGTAGTCCTCGTCCCTAAGAAGGACAGAACCACTCGGTTCTGCGTGGACTACAGGGGGCTCAATGCTGTCACGGTCGCCGATGCGTACCCAATGCCACGCATCGATGACCTGCTCGATCAGTTGGCCGGGGCTCAGTACCTGACCATCATGGACCTGAGCCGGGGATATTGGCAGATCCCCCTGACTCGCAAGGCCAGGGAACGCTCTGCCTTTGTTACCCCATTTGGACTGTACGAGTCCACGGTGATGCCATTCGGGATGAGGAATGCCCCTGCCACCTTCCAGCGGATGGTCAACACCCTGCTCAAGGGACTTGAAGGGTACGCGGCCGCGTACCTGGATGACATTGCCGTCTTCAGTCCCACCTGGGAGGACCACCTAGAGCATCTAGCACAGGTGCTCAGGCGGATCCACCGGGCAGGTTTGACCATCAAGCCGGGAAAGTGTCAGCTGGCCATGAGCGAGGTCCAGTACCTCGGTCACCGGGTAGGTGGGAGAACACTGAAGCCCGAGCCTGAGAAAGTGGAGGCCATCGCATCCTGGCCCACCCCCAGGACCAAGAAGCAGGTGATGTCCTTCTTGGGGACCGCTGGGTACTATAGGAGGTTTGTTCCATGCTATAGTAGCCTGGCAAAGCCCTTGACGGACCTCACCAAGAAGAAGCTGCCCTCTGCAGTCGATTGGACAATGGACTGCGAGACAGCCTTCCGGGCCCTAAAGGACGCCCTGTCCAGCCCGCCCGTGCTACAGGCAGCCGACTTCACGCGGCCGTTTGTAGTACAGACCGACGCCAGTGACTTCGGCCTCGGTGCGGTGCTCAGCCAGGTGGACTCTGCGAGCCAAGAGCACCCAGTCTTGTACCTGAGCAGGAAGCTGTTACCAAGGGAAGTGGCCTATTCCACGATGGAGAAGGAGTGCCTGGCCATAGTGTGGGCCCTGCAGCGTCTGCAACCCTATCTATACGGGCGCCACTTCATCGTGGAGACGGACCACAATCCCCTCAGCTGGTTGCACACCGTCTCTGGGACGAATGGGCGATTGTTGCGATGGAGCCTTGCGCTCCAGCAATACAACTTCACCATTCGCCACAAAAGGGGCCGTGACCACGGTAACGCAGACGGGCTGTCCCGACAAGGAGAGGTCGCGGACGGGCGCACGGGGGAACACCGGAGTGTGCTGCCCCTAGCGCCCTCAAAAGGGGGGAGGTGTGAGGCAAACCCTGGGATATGAAGATGAATTATGACTTCCAGTCATAATCGCTCTCATCACTCCCTGGCAGTGCCCCCTCCCTTCTTGTTCTCAGATGTCCAGCATCTGTGAAGGTGTCACATCCCATGGCCATCTCCTGTGATATGGAGATTAGGTGATGTGGGAACAATGGACACAGGATGACTCCCTGCCGTGACCCTGTAGTAGGGGCTGCTATCTAATTAGCAAGGCTATGGAAGTATCCAGACAGAACGACTCCAGTAAAAAATGGTTCATATCTCGCAAGCCATATTTCCGATAAATATGGCAACCATAAAAATGGTGTCTCCGCATGCGGACGATGCTGGCACACCCTTTTTATGGGAGCAGGACCTGGGGAAATACCCCAGGCGTGATATCAGCCAATGGGGAACTAGTAGACAAGTCATGAGTCCTCTCGTTCCGTAGCTAAATTCATAGCTGTCACAATGAGAGCGTTGGCGTCCGCCTACGACGCTCCCAGGCAAAGTTATGGCCCATATTCCATGTTGGGATATTGTCCATAACTCAAGCCAGGGGTGGAGCAGTGTTCCCTGTGAGGTCACGAAGGTAGGAGGGGACCTGGATTTGCCCAGGTTGATAACCCTACTTCGGCCATTTTCCAGGGTTCTTTCGCTGGGGGTCACGTGTAGGAAACATCTGTGGGAAGGATCCTAGAAACCTGGCCTACAGCGCCCCCCTGTGGCCAGACGCACAAGGTAACTGCTGGAACTGTGTATGCCTGTTTGTAACCCATGCTTTGATTGTAACTGTACTCTGACATATGTATATTCTGTAGATTCCCTATTGTATATATTGTAGTTTCTAGTGTGCTTTAGGCTGATTAAATTATATAATTAATCTTGGGCTGTTCTGTTATCTCGATCTTGAATCCCACGTCCGTGTGTTCGGCTAATAGTTACCGTGAAGCGGTTGGTGGCAGCGAGTTGTGCCAAGGATTATTGTGGGGAGGCCAGTGAGATTCGGGGAGGTTTTATATATTCCGCCCGCGGAGGTCGGGGAAATATATACCCTACTCTCACCGGGGACCCTTCAATAATCGGCATAAGTAGTATAGCGGCCTCCTTGCTTATCGTCGGCCAATTCCATAATTGGCCTGACTATAAGAGGGGCGCTAGAGAGCGCATCACGTGCTCTGTCTGTCGGTCGGGAGGTATAAAGGAGGGGTGACCCCCCACTTGTTACCCCCCGATTGTGACGTACTGGTAGCCAGCGCGGGGGATTTTTGAGTGACCCCCCCGGTGGTTCGTGACAACCCTCATCACTAAACGAATATATCACCAGAACCACCAATACATGACTACAGTACCAAATTTACTACAACAATATATTGTAATGTCACATCCCCATATACATTGGTATCACATGAATTAACAACTCCCAGTATGTCCTTAACAATTGTAAGAAAATGATGAGAGTTGTTATCAGTATTCATCAGACTTTGGACCATACAGGAACCACAGTCCTGATGAGAAGCTTTGAGTATCACACACATACAGTCACATCCAGGTAAGGTACCTTGTAGGTGACATCTTCTCTGATCGGAGACATCTTATTCTTTCTTCTCCATCTTGTCCAGACGTCATGATGACTATTCACATCCACAGCTCCTCTCTGCAGACCTCTCGGGCCTTCTGCAGCACATCTCAACATTATGCCCTTAAAATAAATAGCAGAATGATTATAATGCTCCTAAATATAAATATATGACCTACGCTGTGCGCCTGAATAAATAATTGCCCCTCACTGTGCTCCCTGCACAAAATGACCCACACAATGTCATTCTTATGGTACATGGCCTCTTCTTTCAGTACTGGGCCCCCTCTTCACACCGTCCTCTACATTGTGTACCCACTATACCTCCAAATGTCTATACTGTGCCCCCTCCTCACACTCCCCCTCCTGAGCTGTGCCCTCACACTGTTCCCCATGCAAGCCCCTCTCTATACTGCCCTCACCCTCAGTACCAAAATCACTGAAAGTGCAACTCAATCTCACATTCCCCCTCCTCAGCATACTGTGCCCTCCATACTGTGCCCTCACACTGGCCACCATGCTGCCCCTTCTCTATACTGCCTACCTCCTTCACTATACAGTCACTATACCGCACCTCAGTCTCACATTCCCCCTCCTCAGCATACTGTGCCCTCCATACTGTGCCCTCACACTGGCCACCATGCTGCCCCTTCTCTATACTGCCTACCTGCTTCACTATACAGTCACTATACCGCACCTCAGTCTCACATTCCCTCTCCTCAGCATACTGTGCCCTCCATACTGTGCTCTCACACTGCCCACCATGCTGCCCCTTCTCTATACTGCCTACCTGCTTCACTATACAGTCACTATACCGCACCTCAGTCTCACATTCCCCCTCCTCAGCCTACTGTGTCCTGACACTGGCCACCATGCTGCCCCTTCTCTATACTGCTTATGTTCCCCACTACCCAGGCTCTATACTATGCCCCTCACACTTTTCTCCCACCATACTGCTGCCTCACACTTTTTAATGGTGCCCCCTGATTGCTGTGCAGGGGAACATATGCCGCATGCCCCCTAAAGGTACGCCCCTGTACAGTGTACAGGAGAATACATGACTGTTACACAATATACTGTGATACAGACACCAGATGTTATAGAATATATACATTATTATATACCATCTGATGTGTGTACACAGTGTATCACACTACTCTCTCTGTACGCTGGATGTGGTATACCATGTGCACAGATATACAATCCCCTGCACTGATCACACCTGGGCCTACAGGACAGGATGTAACATATTCTATATGTAATATGGGCCATATACTGTAGTGTAATGTGTGCTGCAGGCTCAGATGTGATCAGTGCAGGATCTGGGTAGTGATGTCTCTGCTGGAGCTCAGTGTGAGTTATTGCAGGGGAGGGATGAGGCCGATGACCCGGCACTGACAGCCCGACCTGATCTGCAGCAGAGCACACTCCTGCAATATCTCACACTGATCCCGGGCAGAGTGGCCGCTGACACTATGGAACCGGTCTGGAGTTATCAGCGGCGTCCTGCTCCCTCCTCACTGCAGTCTCCTGCCCGGCCGGCACCATGATTAATGACCTCATACTTACCGGGATCCACTGAGACCTCCGGTCCTCCCACAAGCTCCTCTACGGCAGGAAGAAACAGCAGCGCGGTGACGTCATCCTGGCAGACGCAGCCCACACAGCGTGCAGTGGGCGTGTCTGCAGCACAGTGATGGCCGGGATTGAAATACCTTAAAGGTACAGTGCGGTCTTGAACCACTGCGACATTAATAAAATGGCGGACACACAGATGGTGGTGGGGGCCCCCTCAGAGGCTCTTGTGGTGGGGGCCCCTGGGCTGAAGCCCCGCCTGCCCCGCCTATAATCCGGCCCTGGTGACGGGGATCCCGGGAGCGATGGCAGGGAGCAGCTAGAATGTTGGTTCCCCCTCCGTGGGTAGGGGTTGGTGATCCCGGGGCCCGGTGGCAGTACGGGGAGGCAGGATAGCTGGGGTGCAGGGTTGCGGAGGCACTTCGGCGCGGTGCCGGATGGCACTGTTGTACTCACTCAGGCACAGATTCACAGAGTCTCTGGTAAACCAAACGGCTGGATGGACGGGTCCCGCAACCGGCTGCAGTGTCTTTGCTCTCCCCGGACAGGTTGATGGTGGCTGTCTTTCCCTGCACCGTTGTAGAATGTATTGACTCCGATGGTTTCCCAACGGTAGTCCGCTCCCCAGCGTGTATGTACCGAAGGAGCCCGTTTTGCCCGCAGGCGCTGGCCCTTGGATCTCTAGCCTATGGCGGTGGCTTTTTATCCTTTTATTACTGTGTGGACGGTTGCCTTCTGCTGGGTCTTGGGTGTGAGGGAACCCCTGAGGTCCCGGTCACTATCTGATTTGACCGTTGTCGGCGGCTCCTAGCCTGGTCGGGGTCTGATGGCCCTGACTTTGTGCTTGGTACAGATCTGCTTCCAGACTCGGTACCGGCGGGCCACCGCCCGTCCCCGGTTCTACGGTTCCGCTGACCTGCGCCAACTCCTGCAGACAGCCACCACCGTCTGCAGACCTTGCTGACAGTGCCTGGGCTCCGACCCAGTCACTAACAGTTTCCCTCCTGTCACTGTCAACTCCAAACTCAACTCCTCCACTCCACTTGAACTCCAAACTCAACTAACTGCTTTTTCCCGCCTCCAGGCCTGTGAACTCGGTGGGTGGGGCCAACCGCCTGGCTCCGCCCCACCTGGTGTTGACATCAGACCCTGGAGGAGGCAACAAGGATTTTGTTTGACTGTTGTTGACTATCCAGGGGAGGGGGTGTGTGTGATGTTGTGTTTGTGACTACCTGGCTAGTCCAGGGCGTCACAGAGCCGATTGGAGCCAAGCACCAGGCAGGGTACTCAGACCCCGACTAGGCTAGAAGCCTCCCTGATAGTTGAATTTACTGATTGTGGTCTGGACCTCAGCTGTTCATTCCCACCCAAATACCGATTAACGGCAACAGCCCAACCATCCCGGATAAGTGCCACCGCCATAGGCAAGAGATCCAAAGGGCCAGCGCCCGCGGGCAAACGGGTTACTACGGCCCCTTACATGTCGGGGAGCGGACTACCAATGTCCAAGCACAGGAGTCATTCACAACATAACACAGGTGCAAGGAAACGACAGCCATCACCAACCCGTCCAGGGAGAACACCGCAGCCGGCTGTGGGCCCCGTCCATCCTGCCGTTTGGTTTACCAGAGACTCCGTTATCTTGTGTCAGAGTGAGTACATCAGTGCTGTCAGGCACCGCGCCGCGCTGCACCGCGACCCTGCGCCCTGCACCCCGGCCTGCATCCCTCACCGTACGGGCCCCCGGGACCATCGCCCCTGCCCATGGAGGGGTCAACACCAAGCTGCATAACACCGTCACCAGGAGGCATAGGCAACGGCAGCGGTGGTGTCCATCCTACGATCACCACAACCCGTGGGTGGCGTCACGAACTTTACCAAACAACTACCCCAAAACACCCCCTGCGTGCACTGCCACTACATCCTTCCAGAGCGACGTGACCCCCGGGTCCGGAGGCGCTCGAGCCACCGACACGTGAGCCCAGATCCGAGCGGCCGAGGCCGCGGGGCGGTACACATCGCCCTCAGCAAAGTTAAAAGCGGGGCCCCAAATGGTAAGATATTGCACCATCACACAGCAGCGTCATGAAAAGTATAACGAATGATGGAGGCTAAACCATGGCTTCAGATAAAATGTCTGTTATCTATAATGAGGGGAAAGTCTCTACAGAGTCACAGGATTCTTTAAAAAGGAGCTGGCTGGAGTGCGGCTCCTCTTCTACAGAGCGCAAAGGAGCAACAGCCACTGCTTCTATGATACACATACACTATACATGCTCAACCTACACTATATACATACCATAATAGACATAATCTATCAATATATATATATTGACTACACTATACACACAGAGAGCTCACCAGAATCAGACACAGGGAGGGACCATTGGTCACACCACCATGATTTCACCAAAGGAGGTCATTTAACCCTTCTAAACGTGGAAACCACACTGATATTGCAGGTTTGGTATTATCTGAGTAGTTGATAGTTTTTCAAGGCAGGCAGCCCTCGCCAAACCTGCACCTACAGCTTACAATTTTCTCTCCAATTTTTGGGGGATAAACTAAACCAAAAATCAGATGGCCCAATTTTTTTGCAAACATACACTCTATTTTTTTTTATAGGCTACTCTTCCCCCAAACAACTCCCTTTTAGGTTGGAGTCACATGTGCATTTTTTATGTAGTTTTTTGAGCCAAAGCCAAAAGTGTGTGTAAGGAAAGAAACATAACAGGGAAGGATTTCTATTTCTTCCTGTTGGATCTACTTCTTGATTAGGCTCAGAAAACACCATAAAAAAATCATTGTTTTCCTAACACAACAGGTTATTGTAAAAAAAAATCCTAGTCTGTAAGGGTACCGTCTCACTAAACGACGTACCAGCGATTCCGACCACGATATGACCTGGTCAGGATCGCTGGTGCGTTGCTACATGGTCGCTGGAGAGCTGTCAATCAGGCAGATCTCACCAGCGACCAGTGACCAGCCATCAGCGACTCGTGGAAACGATGCTGCGCTTGGTAACCAAGGTAAATATCAGGTAACTAAGCAAAATGCTTTGCTTAGTTACCTGATATTTGCCTTGTTACCAGCGCACACCGCTTAGCACTGGCTCCCTGCACTTGTAGCCAGGGTACACATCGGGTTACTAAGCAATGCACTTCGCTTAGTTACCCGATGTGTACTCTGGCTACGTGTGCAGGGAGCCAGCACTGGCAGCCTCAGAGCGGCGTACGCTAATAACCAAGGTAAATATCGGGTAACCAAGCAAAGCGCTTCGCTTAGTTACCCGATGTGTACCTTGGCTACGTGTGCAGGGAGCAGGCAGCCCGGCTTCTAGCAGCTGCGGACGCTGGTAACCAAGGAAAATATCGGGTAACCAAGAAAAGCCCTTTGCTTGGTTACCCGATATTTACCTTGGCTACCATTGTCCGCAGAAGCCGGCTCCCTGCTCCCTGCACATTCAGATCATTGCTCTCTCACTGTAAAACACAGCGATCTGTGCGTCACAGCAGGAGAGAAAACAAGCAAAAAATGAACCACAGCAGTGTGTAACGATCAGCGATTTCACAGCAGGGACCAGGTCACTGCTCAGTGTCACACACAGTGAGATCGCTAATGAGGTCACTGGTTACGTCACAAAAAGCGTGACTCAGCAGCGATCTCGCTATGTGAGAAGTACCCTTAAGAATGCGAACACGAGTAATGAAGAGCCGCTATACTCCATTTTCCAAGACCCGTAACTTTTTTATTTTTTAGAATATGGGGCTGTGTGAAGTCTTGTTTCTTGCACCCGGAGCTGACGTTTGGCTATATACCATTTGGAGTAGATATGATCTATGAATCGCCTCTTATCGTATTTTCTTGCAGTGTTGCAGAAGCCAAAAAACCTCGTAATACTGGTGTTTCGATTTTTTTTTCTTGTTACTCTGTTTTCCAATTAAATGTATTTATTTTATATTTTGATTGCACTTTTACAGATGCAGCGATACCAAATACAGTTAGGTCCAGAAATATTTGGACAGTGACACAAGTTTTGTTATTTTAGCTGTTTACAAAAACATGTTCAGAAATACAATTATATATATAATATGGGCTGAAAGTGCACACTCCCAGCTGCAATATGAGAGTTTTCACATCCAAATCGGAGAAAGGGTTTAGGAATCATAGCTCTGTAATGCATAGCCTCCTCTTTTTCAAGGGACCAAAAGTAATTGGACAAGGGACTCTAAGGGCTGCAATTAACTCTGAAGGCGTCTCCCTCGTTAACCTGTAATCAATGAAGTAGTTAAAAGGTCTGGGGTTGATTACAGGTGTGTGGTTTTGCATTTGGAAGCTGTTGCTGTGACCAGACAACATGCGGTCTAAGGAACTCTCAATTGAGGTGAAGCAGAACATCCTGAGGCTGAAAAAAAAGAAAAAATCCATCAGAGAGATAGCAGACATGCTTGGAGTAGCAAAATCAACAGTCGGGTACATTCTGAGAAAAAAGGAATTGACTGGTGAGCTTGGGAACTCAAAAAGGCCTGGGCGTCCACGGATGACAACAGTGGTGGTTGATCGCAGCATACTTTCTTTGGTGAAGAAGAACCCGTTCACAACATCAACTGAAGTCCAGAACACTCTCAGTGAAGTAGGTGTATCTGTCTCTAAGTCAACAGTAAAGAGAAGACTCCATGAAAGTAAATACAAAGGGTTCACATCTAGATGCAAACCATTCATCAATTCCAAAAATAGACAGGCCAGAGTTAAATTTGCTGAAAAACACCTCATGAAGCCAGCTCAGTTCTGGAAAAGTATTCTATGGACAGATGAGACAAAGATCAACCTGTACCAGAATGATGGGAAGAAAAAAGTTTGGAGAAGAAAGGGAACGGCACATGATCCAAGGCACACCACATCCTCTGTAAAACATGGTGGAGGCAACGTGATGGCATGGGCATGCATGGCTTTCAATGGCACTGGGTCACTTGTGTTTATTGATGACATAACAGCAGACAAGAGTAGCCAGATGAATTCTGAAGTGTACAGGGATATACTTTCAGCCCAGATTCAGCCAAATGCCGCAAAGTTGATCGGACGGCGCTTCATAGTACAGATGGACAATGACCCCAAGCATACTGCCAAAGCTACCCAGGAGTTCATGAGTGCAAAAAAGTGGAACATTCTGCAATGGCCAAGTCAATCACCAGATCTTAACCCAATTGAGCATGCATTTCACTTGCTCAAATCCAGACTTAAGGCGGAAAGACCCACAAACAAGCAAGACCTGAAGGCTGCGGCTGTAAAGGCCTGGCAAAGCATTAAGAAGGAGGAAACCCAGCGTTTGGTGATGTCCATGGGTTCCAGACTTAAGGCAGTGATTGCCTCCAAAGGATTCGCAACAAAATATTGAAAATAAAAATATTTTGTTTGGGTTTGGTTTATTTGTCCAATTACTTTTGACCTCCTAAAATGTGGAGTGTTTGTAAAGAAATGTGACAATTCCTACAATTTCTATCAGATATTTTTGTTCAAACCTTCAAATTAAACGTTACAATCTGCACTTGAATTCTGTTGTAGAGGTTTCATTTCAAATCCAATGTGGTGGCATGCAGAGCCCAACTCGCGAAAATTGTGTCACTGTCCAAATATTTCTGGACCTAACTGTATGTGTATTAAAAAAAAACAAAAAAAACATATGGGTCAAAAGGGGTATTTCTTTCATATTTTTTAAAACTTTTTTTGCTTTTTACTGTATTTAAAGGCATATTTCCTTGAACAAAGTTCTTTTTAAAATGTATTTTAATCAATAGATCTTGGAATAATAATTTACACAGTTGGATGTGTTCAAAAAAATTAAATAAAAGCATTTCTCTGCTGAGATAATCTTATATATGTGTCCCTGCTGTGTACTGTGTAATGGCCGTGTCTGACTGTAAAGGGATATGGTCTGATCATACCACAGCTCTTGGGCCAGAGAAGCAGTAAAAGAGTATATACACATTACAGCACGGGATCATAGATGATTCTTTTTGTGAGGTAAAACATTTCCCTGCCTGTTTTTAAAAAATGTTTACCCTCAGAGAAAGAATTGTTAGCCAGAGTAGCTGTTTTGGGGGCTTCACAGAAGGGGGGAACAGTTTAAATTAGGCACTACTCTGTTACCCGTACTGGGGCAGTGACCTCTCATTTCCAGCCAGAACCAGTGTGAGGTCCATGCAGAGTTTATGAAGGGGGCACACCAGCCCTGGCCCTTCCGGTCTTAGAGGTGGCACACGAGCCCTGGCCCTTCCGGTCTTGAAGGTGGCATACTGACCCTGACCCTTCCGGTCTCGGTGGTGGCACACCGGCCCTGGCCCTTCCTGTCTTGGAGGTGGCACACCGGCCCTGGCCCTTCCTGTCTTGGAAGTGGCACACCGGCCCTGGCCCTTCCGGTCTTAGAGGTGGCACACTGGCCCTGACCCTTTCGATCTCAGAGGTGGCACACCGACCCTGGCCCTTCTGGACTTGGAGGTGGCACACTGGCCCTGACCCTTTCGGTCTCGGAGGTGGCACGCCAGCCCTGGTCTTTCCAGTCTTGGAGGCGGCACACCAGCCCTGGCCCGACCGGTCTTGAAGGTGGCACACTGACCCTGGCCCTTCTGGTCTTGGAGGTGGCACACTGGCCCTGGCCCTTTCGGTCTTGGAGGTGGCACACTGGCCCTGACCCTTTCGATCTCGGAGGTGGCACGCCAGCCCTGGTCTTTCCAGTCTTGGAGGCGGCACACCAGCCCTGGCCCGACCGGTCTTGAAGGTGGCACACCGGCCCTGACCCTTTCGGTCTTGGAGGTGGCACACTGGCCCTGGCCCTTCCGGTCTTGGAGGTGGCACAATGGCACAACCCAGTGGGCTAAACCAAACAATAAAGTCTCCTCCTTTCTGTAAAACCTTTGCATTTTTACTAGCAATATGACTGCTTTCGTAACTTCTCGAGTCTTTTAAAAGTTTTGTTTTGAGACATCGCAACTTCACACTTCTGCAAAAAAAAAATACAACAGTCATTGCCAAACTTTTAGCCAGTGTAACGCGTGACTGCGCTCTTTTCTTGTGTATTCATTAACCTGTAGCTATGATATGCAAAACACTGGCAATGAAAGGGTGGCAAACAAGAATCCGCAATCACCCGCATTCCTTGCAAGTCCAACCATTTCTTACAAGGCAGGTGTGTGTCTCTGCATTCGGAGTGAGCGCAGAGGAGGGTGGATGTCCTGTCTCCTGCCATAGGGACATGTGCTGGGCTGGAGATTTCCTCTAAGACATGCTGGTGACATCACAAGAAGTCTCAGATTCCTCTGGCCTGCACTGCACTTCATAGCATCAGGTGCTGGCTGACTAGAGCTGACTTGTTCCTGGGTGTCTGAGAAGTGTTTACTAAGAAGCTGCTGCTGAGGACATGGCTTAAGGACTGTGTACACTGGACTCTTCTCCAGGTAAGAAGCTGCAGACACTGGGATCTCAGATCAGAGACAAGACCTGGAGAGGACATTGCACCCTCTGGATACAATGTAACAACTTTGCAAATAAGAATGCAGCAAGAAAAGTTACTAATGTAACAATGCAGGATTGGTGGCACTGGGTATGTTTACCTGCAGATCTAAGGCACAGCAGGCGCGCCAGGTGACAAACTCACCTCTGCAATGTCCGCGTAGAGGAATTTACACCACTTTAGACTATTGCTATACTTTTTACTTTATTCTATTGCTATACTTCTTTTTTCTTTATTCTATTGTTTATACTTCTTTTGTCTTTATTCTATTGCTATACTTTTTTCTTTATTCTATTGCTATACTTCTTTTTTATTTATTCTATTGTTTATACTTCTTTTTTCTTTATTCTATTGCTATACTTCTTTTTACTTTATTCTATTGCTATACTTCTTTTGTCTTTATTCTATTGCTATACTTCTTTTTTCTTTATTCTATTGCTATACTTCTTTTTTCTTTATTCTATTGCTATACTTCTTTTTTATTTATTCTATTGCTATACTTCTTTTACTTTATTCTATTGCTATACTTCTTTTTTATTTATTCTATTGCTATACTTCTTTTGTCTTTATTCTATTGCTATACTTCTTTTTTATTTATTCTATTGCTATACTTCTTTTGTCTTTATTCTATTGCTATACTTCTTTTTTATTTATTCTATTGCTAT
Source organism: Anomaloglossus baeobatrachus (assembly GCF_048569485.1). Lineage (NCBI taxonomy): Eukaryota > Metazoa > Chordata > Amphibia > Anura > Aromobatidae > Anomaloglossus > Anomaloglossus baeobatrachus. Next base: position 34,068,899 of record NC_134354.1, on the reverse strand, counting down.
ACTTCTTTTTTCTTTATTCTATTGCTATACTTTTTTCTTTATTCTATTGCTATACTTCTTTTTTCTTTATTCTATTGCTATACTTCTTTTTTCTTTATTCTATTGCTTATACTTCTTTTTACTTTATTCTATTGCTATACTTCTTTTACTTTATGCTATTGCTATACTTCTTTTTACTTTATTCTATTGCTATACTTCTTTTACTTTATGCTATTGCTATACTTCTTTTTACTTTATTCTATTGCTATACTTTTTTATTTATTCTATTGCTATACTTCTTTTTACTTTATTCTATTGCTATACTTTTTTATTTATTCTATTGCTATACTTCTTTTTTCTTTATTCTATTGCTATACTTCTTTTTACTTTATTCTATTGCTATACTTTTTTATTTATTCTATTGCTATACTTCTTTTTACTTTATTCTATTGCTATACTTCTTTTTACTTAATTCTATTGCTATACTTCTTTTACTTTATTCTATTGCTATACTTCTTTTACTTTATTCTATTGCTATACTTCTTTTTACTTTATTCTATTGCTATACTTCTTTTTACTTTATTCTATTGCTATACTTTTTTATTTATTCTATTGCTATACTTCTTTTTTCTTTATTCTATTGCTATACTTCTTTTTACTTTATTCTATTGCTATACTTTTTTTCTTAATTCTATTGCTATACTTTTTTTCTTTATTCTATTGCTATACTTCTTTATTGCTTTTATGATATATTACACCTTAAAGACTATTAGGCTGAGAACGCACTTTGCGTTTTCCTACTTGCAGTTCAAAACGCACCTTTTGGGCTTAATTGATTTGACCAAACTTGCCTTTTTCTGGAATTTTGCGCCGAAAACGCATGCGTATTTACCGCGTTTTTGATGCATTTTCAGCGCTTTTTACATGCGTTTTCACCTGCGTTTTGACAGATGCGTTTTAAACATCAAGACACTACTAAATAAAATTTAAACAGTCAAAAAGAATGAAAAAAGTAAAAAAAAAGGAAAAAATCTATATTAATGGGAAAAATAATGAAAATAGATATAAATCATAAAATTATAGCGGTAATATACATTTTATCGGAAATATAGCAATAAATGCATATTTTTCATAAATTTAATTGTCGGATTTTGTGTGTGTGTAAAGGGACATAGCAAATCATTATTTTGATGTCCAAAAAGCATGCGTTTGGGTAGTCCAAAATGCATGTTTTCTGCACTGAAAAAGCAGGCAAAACGCATTAATTTGAAGGAATCTTGGTTTTTGCCATTTCTCATTGACTTCAATGTTAGCAAAACGCTGCAGAAATGGCAAAAACAATTGACATGCTGCTTCTTTGAACACATGGTCCACGTACGGTCAAGAAATCATTTTCCATTGACCATCATGGAAAACCAAAACGCATGCGTTTTGGCACAAAAACGCTGCTGCTCAAAACGCTGCGGAAACGCAGGTAAAAACGCAAAGTGTGTTCTCACCCTTAGAGAGGAAAGCATAAAGTCTGGGGTCATCACCCAACTTAAATAGTCAACTATGACTCGAGCGGGGTAAATATTGCAGATTTGACTTTCAGGAACCCAGGAAAGTTTGGTAGCAACCCTGGGAATCTGTAAAGCTTTATTTACTCACAGGCGATCTTAATACTCATAGAGCTCAGACATTTTTGAAAAAACTTTTTGCAATACTTATTCCAAATGTTGCAAAAAGTTTTTAAACAGTTTTAGTTCTTTTTAAACTTTTTGCAAACTTTTTTTGCATTCACATTTTTGCTTTTTTTTGGAATGATTGCATAATGTCAGGATTATTAATTTACCGTAAATTTGTGGCCACAGAGCGCACCGACAACAGAGGGTGTGTACACGGAATTAGGACTTTCTCGGTTATTAGGGAAGGTTGTCGTTCGGTTTCCTTCTCCTTTTAACCACATCCTGGCACATTATTACGGCACACACTGTACTAGTGATGATTTTGCAAGGACTGTGATGACAATGCTACTTCAAGTAACCAACCCAATTATGCCTCGAAGCGAATGCTGAGCCCCTTATGCTGAGTTCACATCCAATAATCATCCAGTGGATCGGATCCTGCAGAGATCAGTTGGGAAAAAGTTCTTCAGACGTAACCTTTTTGCCTGTTGTTAAACAACTGACTTCTGCCGGATCCGTTTTTTTAACATTGGAGTCCAGGGAGAACGGATCCGTTAATGGATTGCTACTTAAACTGCTTTCACACATCCGTTTTTCGCCGTCCGGCACCATCCGACAAAAATGGATAAAACGGATCCGCACCGGATCTGTTTTATTCCCCATTGACTTCTATTAGCGCCAGATAGCCTTTCGTTGCATGCAGCGTCCGCCGGATCCGGCAAAATGTCTTTGTTCGACGCAGCATGAAGCGTTTTTTGTCTCCGGCAAAAAAACGGACCACGCCATTAGGCATGTTGTATAATGGAAGCCTACGGGCGCCGATCCCTCATCATCCGTCATATGACGGAATCCAACGATGGATCTGTTTTTTTTGAACTGCACATGCTCAGTAGCACATCGGATACATCAAAAAACGGAAGGAACGCATGGAAAAAACAGATGCAATGCATCCGTTTTTTCGCCGGATCCGTCGCATCAGTTTTTTTGCCGCATTGTGCCGGACAGCAATAACCGGATGTGTGAAAGCAGCTTATTCATCCATTTTTCTTGCATTTGTAAAGGATCCATTGTGTTCTTACAGGATCCGTTACAAATAGAAGATAAATAATGGATCCGTTCTCCATTGTTTTAAAAAAAAAACGGATCCGGTAGAACGTTTTTCTCAATGGATTTCTGCAGGGACATGTGAACGCAGCCTTATAGAGAAGCCTATGCAATGATACATTAAAAAAATACAGAAGGCTACATTTTGAAAAAAGTGCCATCAATTGTATAAAACAAGTATCAAAAGTGTGAAAAAAAAGCCCCCAAAAAACTGATTGGAGCACATATAATAATTTACTACTGATTTACACATAGTGTGAACTAAATGTATTACACAAAAAAATGGCAAAAGAAATTCTGCAAAAAAAAATGCATAAAATAACAACAAATATAGTAAATCGAAGAGAGAAGCTAAAATGGGCAGATTTCACAAATGATCGTTCACAGCTTGAATGATTGATTGTTTCGACCACTGAGTGTTCGTTATTATACAAAAAAGGCCAAAAAGTGCAATTGGGCATGTTGGATGTTTTTTCAGTCGACCATAAGCGCTGACTGTATCATTGGAGGAAACAAAATCCAACACCACTGACGCGTTTTGGTTTCTTGTAGACGAACAGTCCTTAGTCGTCTTGTATATGGAGGAATTTAAAGCTTCTGATGACCCAGATGTGATTGCGCAGATAGACCCCGGGACCCCTCTCGTAACAGACTCCCAGGGGTTTAGAAGCAAAATAGCAGCTCATGGAGTCAAAAATAGAATTTCTTGTCACCCTGCGGGGTCACCATGTCATAGGCAGACGGGGGGTAGCTAAAGTAGGATAGACGACCTGTACAAACAGCTCAAGTTTGGGGAACTCATATTGGGGATATTTGCTTCTCAGGTTAACTTCACTCACACCTACATTTTTAGGCTAACGAGTAACACACCATGGACATTCATTTCAGACGGATGGTCCATTAGTTGTCAGGCTGATAACATTACTAACTACTATAGGCCAAAAATAACCAAAAAGGAAACAAAAATGCCCCCATTAAAAAGTTAAATCAACTAAACTACCATCAAAACCACTTGCCCACCACAAAATAACGACGTGACAGATCCACGGTGTTTTAGTTGATATGGAGGATGGTGATTAATTTATGGCTGAGATTTGGGTACAAAGGTCAAAAAAGGGCAGAATAATGTCATATAATGTCATATGTTATATCCAGAAATCCAGTAATTTAGATGGCGTTCATCTTTTTAGGTAGAAGTTTACATGAAATTATAAGACCCCTTGACTCCTAAGGGAAAAATCAATAATCCATGTATAGGTTGGAATGGGGCTGGAAACGCAAACATCTCAATCAGTTCTCCTAGACTCCTCGGTAGGCGGTAGACTTGTCTCCTTCGTTTACCCGATTGCTATCAGTGTTTACAGTGTTTAGTGTTTCATTGTTTGTTGGGTTGATTTGTTGTTTTCTTAAGACTCTGTGATTATTTTTTTTCCTTCTGAGGATAGTAAAGGAGATTGTGCTCTATGGCTGTTAGGAGAGTCCCAAAATCCCAACTGAGGAGCACCACCAGTTGGAGATATGATTTGTTGTTTTCTTAAGACTCTGTGATTTATTTTTCCTTCTGAGGATGTAAAAGGAGATAGTGCTCTATGACTGTTAGGAGAGTCCCAAATCCCAACTGAGGAGCCACCAGTTGGAGATATGATTTGTTGGCAGCTTGACTGTTGAGGTGGTCCAATTCTCTTCACTGGCTGTGAGACGAATATTTAGGTTTTCTGACTGTCCTGATACACTGGGGTTTGGACCTTGTGTGAATGTAATTTCAGTGATAAATATGCTGCTGTCAAACATCTATCTTATAAAGACAAAAGGTTTGACCATTGAAATTCAACATGTTCAAACCTTCCTTCCTTGGTCTCGGTTGTAGACCAAAGAAAAGCTTGACCAATTCTGCCACTATTGGTAAATTTGGCTAATTTTTGCGCCAATGTGTGCACCTTGACGTTGCTTCTAGAAGGTAGTATGTGGTCTATCTACTTCCACAACTAGACACATATAGGTGGAATGTGTTATCTACAAAGATTCGTGCTAGCCTGGGCTTAACGAGACTGTACATCACTCCAATCTTCTCAGATACTATGGTCATCCCCCTTTGTCCTGATCTGGCTGCCTTAATGGACAAGAAAACTTTTAGTAGCTGGACATCAGTTATGGTGCATGGTGTCAACTATTGAGCTCCTCCTAAAAGGTCTGAATCTATGGTGCACTTGTTATATTCATTTTCTTTTATGTGGTCGTTGTCCATTTGGAAGCTCCCTAGAGATGTGACCTTCAACAAGGTCTTGTATTTACCAATGTGAACTCAGATAATTATTCTATGTTCCAATGATCAAGGATAATTGGTAGATGGCTTTTAGGAATAGTGTCTTGGATATCTGGGGTAAACCTTTTGCGTTACATCACTGGCTTCTGTATCTAATGAAGTTCTATATATCAGGGGTGTTGTAAGGCCCACACCAACAGAAGCATTCAACAAAAGGTCCTAGATTCATGATCAACATATTCGATTGTATCACCCCTGTCACATGGAGTTTTGCACAAACCTCACCAACTGTCATAGTAGCCTTAGGCTCTGTTCACATTGCAGATTCTGACAGTCCACCCAATAGTTTCTTTGGTGTCTGGGATCAATACAGGTAAACTCAGGAGTCAACCTGTTGTGTGCTAATTCATAGGCAGGCTAGCAGGAGTTAATCTTTCCTAGTCTGCTTGTTATCACCTCATGTGGTTATCAATCTCATCTGCTCCCCTCCTATTTATGCCGGATGAGATCTTCTACCCATGCCAGCTACAGTTTATTCTGTGTTGGTCTGTGAGCTTTTCTGGTGAAAGTGTTGGAGCGGTTGTGAAGTTTACACCTGTTGGTCTTGTTGCTACCTTTCTGGTCTTGTATTCCTCCTAATCTCTTATTGTTTTATATGTGTGTGTGTGTGTGTGTGTGTGTGTGTGTGTCTGAGTGACAGAGTTTTGGTTTCCACTTTCTGTGGGTTTCATCTCACTCCTGACCCTCCCGTCCCCTCCCCTGGGAGAATGTTATCAGATCAGGACTGGTCAGTAGCAGGGACAAGAAGGAGACTCACGCATCTCCACCATTAGGGGTATCCCTGAGAATAAGGATAGCATAGGGTCCACTACTTTGAGGGTCAGCGTAGGAGCCCCGGTTTCTTGCTATCCCATAGTCATTATTACAACCCCTCTTTTTTATATAGCTTGATAGAACTTTGCACTTTATTAAATACCCCACATATACCAGCATAGTATTTTCCAGGTGCTATGTCCTCGGGGGGGCGCGCGTGTGATCCTCCTATGTTTCAGCAAGCCTCAATACATAGTGATAACTCTACACATGTGTTAATGCATATAGACATTTTTGCAATTTTGGCACAGCTCACTTGTCGTTTGCACATTTCCAAAAGCCTGGAGGTAAATATGACCTGACCTAAAGGGACCCATATATCCTGCGTAACCGAGCATGCATCTGTATTGGAGAGGTGGAAATGGAAGGGATTTCTATCAGCCGTGGGTTTGGCATCAGACACCAACTGATCAAAGATTAATAGGTTGTCAATGTAAAAGGCTCATAGGCCCCTTTTAATCCCTGTCATTCTGTGATTCCTCAGGCCGTGCGCTCAGTTTTGTCCGGAGTGTCCCTTTAAATTTCGCTTTCAGCTCTGCTTCACTACGTCTGTATTCCGTTTGTATCACTGCTTGTGAAGCTGCTGATTCCTGCTGTTTTACCAGCACAAAGGTCACAATTCACAGGCGCTTTCTCTTTTATGAGACAGTGAATTGTCTTAAGTGTCCACACAACAAGCGCTCCATAAACTGCACTTACTGCAAACACCGAGAAAGTTACTCTCCGGAAGTAAAAATATCCGGAATTGAGTTCCAGATCGTGAGCAATGTCTACACTGCCCCGGACCGCTGCATCACTGTGTGACCGCCCTGGACTAGCCAGGTATACATACATACCAACATACACACCCCCCCGCCCTAGACAGTTACAACAGTCAATCAAAACCCATGTTGCCTCCCTCCAAGGTCTGATTGTCCACACCAGGTGGGGCGGAGCCAGGCGGTTTGGCCCCACCCACCGAGGAGTTCACAGGCCTGGAGGCGGGAAAAGTGTCAGATCAGTTTTGGAGGTGCAAGTGAGAGGAGTGAACACTTGAGGCTGTCTGGGTAGGAGCCCAGGCACTGACAGCAAGGTTGGCAGACGGTGGTGGCCGTCTGCAGGAGTTGGTGGAACTCTGCGAAAGCCGTAAGGACCGGGGTCGGGCGTTGGCCCGCCGCTACCGAACCGGGGGAGCGGAGTGAAGCTAAGCACACAGGCAGGGCCATCGCGACCCCGACCAGGCTTGGAGCCGCCGTCAATAGTCAAATCCGAGTGTGACAGGAACCCCAGGGGTTCCCCAACAACCAAGTCCGACAGAAGGCAACAGTCCACACCGAGAGGATATATCAGCCACCGCCACAGGCTAGAGATCCAAGGGGCCAGCGCCTGCGGGCAAAACGGGCTCCCTACGGGCACCTATATGCTGGAGGAGCGGCCTACCGGTGGGCAACCACAGGAGTCAGAACATTCTAATAAGGTGCAGGGAAAGGACAGCCACCATCAGCTGTCCGGGGAGGAGCACAACAACAACACTGCAGCCGGCTGCGGGACCCGTCCATCCGGCCGTTTTGGTTTACCAGAGACTCTGTCAGTGATTGTCTGAGTGAGTACACCAGTGCCGTCCGGCACCGCGCCGCCGCAGTCCCTGCACCCCAGCCATCCAGCCTCGCCGTTACATCACCGGGCTCCGGATCACCAACCCCCCTACCCACGGAGGGGGACAACATCCCAGCTGAACCCTACCATCTCTCCCGGGAACCCCGTTACCAGCAGAGGTGGTGCCATCATCACCACGTCCCGTGGGTGGCGTCGCGAACAATCTCCCTAAACATACCACCCCCCTTTTCACTCACGGAGTGAGGAGCGCTGCTCGAGTCCCTGAGTCCGGTCCCACTGCTCGAGCCACCCGAGCAGCAGCAGCAGAAGCCCCCGGACCCGAGCGTGGCGAGCGCGTTCCCCTCCGCCCGCGACAACTGCGATATTGCCCACCTGGAGCCCCGAAAGCAGCCTCCGGGTATCACTGTGCCCTTAGTGTCCGCACAGTCAGGACATCGAAGTGTCCGTCTGTCTCATCTATTCTAACCTTCTAATATATTCCATGCTATTATATACTGAACAAAAATATGAACACAACACTTTTGTTTTCGTTCCATTTTTCATGAGCTGAACTCAACGATCTATGAGTTGTCTTTTTCTCCCAAATATTGTTCACAAATTTGTCTAAACTTGTGTTAGTGATCACTTCTCTGCAGAGATAGTCATTCACCTTACAGGTGCGGCATATCAAGATGCTGATTACGGCAGCATGATTATTGCAGAGGTGCGCCTTAGGTTAGCCAGCATGATTACTGCACAGGTGCGGCTTTAGGTTAGCCAGCATGATTATTGCACAAGTGTGCCTTAGGCTGGTCAGCATGATTATTACACAGGTGTGCCTTAGCCTGGCCAGCATGATTATTGCACAGGTGGGTGTGCCTTAGCCTGGCCAGCATGATTATTGCACAGGTGCACCTTAGGTTGGCCAGCATGATTTTTGCATAGGTGTGCCTTAGGCTGGCCAGAATGATTATTGCACAGGTGAGCCTTAGGCTGGCCACAATAAAAGGCCACAATAAAATGTGCAGTTTTATCACACAGCACAATGCCACAGATGTCGCTGATTTTTATGGAGCGTGCAGTTGGCTGCTGACTGCAGGAATGTCACCAGAGCTGTCGCCCGTGAATTGAATGTTCATTTCTCTACCATAAGACGTCTCCAAAGGCGTTTCAGAAAATCTGGCAGAACATCCACCCGACCTCACAACCGCAGACCACGTGTGACCGCACCAGCCCAGGACCTCCACGTCCAGCATCTTCACCTCCAAGATCACCTGAGACCAGCCCCCCGGACAGTGCAGCAATCGGTGCAAAACCAGAGAATTTCTCCACAAACTGTCAGTTACCATCTCAGGGAAGCTCCTCTGCTGCTCGTCCTGCTCATCGGGGGTCTCCACCTGACTGCAGAGCGTTGTCCTCATCGGGGGTCTCCACCTGACTGCAGAGCGTTGTCCTCATCGGGGTTCTCCAACTGACTGCAGAGCGTTGTCTTCATCGGGGGGTCTCCACCTGACCATAGAGTGTTGTCCTCATAGGGGGTCTCCAGCTGACTGCAGAGCGTCATCATAACCATCTTGAGTTCACAAATGCTCCCATTCGATGGTGTCTGGCAGGTTGGAGAGGTTTCTCTTCACGGATGAATCCCAGTTGTCACTGTACAGGGCAGATGGCTGACTGTGTGTATGGTGTTGTGTGGGTGAGCGGTTTGCTGATGTCTCCGTTGTGAATGGAGTGGCCCATGGTGGTGGTGGGTTATGGTCTGGGTCAGTGTATGTTATGGACAGTGAACACAGGTGCATTTTATTGATGTCATATTGAATGCACAGAGGCACCAAGACGAGATCCTGAGGCCATTATTGTGCCTCTCCACCACCATCACCTCATGTTGCAGTATGATAATTGACAGCCCCATTGTGCAAGTATCTGTGCACAATTCCTGGAAGCTGAAAACATCCCAGTTCTTGTACGGATACATACTCACTAGACATGTCATGGTAGTCATGAATTGTTTTTCTGACCCACTCCTCTCAATACTATAAAACTGCAATATTTTAGAGTGGGCCTTAGTATTGTGGACTGCCTAAGGCACACCTGTGCAATAATGATGCTGGCCAGCCTAAAGGGGGCTTTACATGCTGCGACATCGCTAATGCGGAGTCGTTGGGGTCACGGAATTTGTGATGGCACATCCGGCTGCATTAGCGATGCCGTTGCGTGTGACACCGATGAGCGATTTTGCATCGTTGCAAAAACGTGCAAAATCGCTCATCGGTGACATGGGGGTCCAGTCTCGATTATCGTTACTGCAGCAGTAACGTTGTAGTTCGTCGCTCCTGCGGCAGCACACATCGCTCCGTGTGACGCCGTAGGACTGAGGAACCTCTACCTGCGTACCTGCGTCCCACGGCACCCGCCGGCTTAATGGAAGGAAGGAGGTGGCGGGATGTTTACATCCTGCTCATCTCCGCCCCTCCGCTTCTGTTGGCCGGCCGCTGTGTGACGTCGCTGTGACGCCGAATGTCCCTCCCACTTCAGGAAGTGAACGTTCGTCGCCCACAGCGAGGTCGTCCGGAAGGTAAGTGCGTGTGACGGGGGTTAAACGAGTTTGTGCGCCACGGGCAGCAATTTGCCCGTTGACGCAAAAATGACGGGGGCAGGTACGATCGATCGTGCTATCGCATGATAGATCGACTCGTGTAAAGCAGGCTTTACTGTACAATTGATGGAGTGCTGCCTATTTATTATTCTCTATTGATTAAAGGGTTTCATGTCTATATACTTTATCCCTGAACCTATTTTTTTAGGTGTACTGTTATCAATCTATTTATCCATCCATCCATCCATCCATCTTCCAAAAAGAAGCCAGGATTGAAAAGAACCACTCTCTGAAACAAGTGAGGAAGCCTTTCTTAGCACGTCAAACCAACCACGAAAGGTGGTGATGGAATTGAGTGAGCAATCAGAAGACATCAAGCAGAGATGGATAGGATACAAAGAAGAACAATTTGCCAGCTCCATCACTAATCATTATTAGAAGCATTATTAGAAGGGGGCAAGAGGAACCTGAACTAGTCCTATTGAAAAGTGAAGTGGATTGGTTGTTGAGGAAGCTGCGAATCAGTAAAGCACCTGACATTGTTTGTTTCCCCTATAGAGCTTCTCATACCAGTCCAAAAAGCTGAACTGACAGCATTATTCCCAAACATCTGGAGGACTTTGCATATGGCCAAAGCATTTGAAAAAATAATTTTTCATCCCCACTACTGTAGAAAGGCAATGCAAGGGCCTGTGCCCACTATAGAGCAATAGCCATAATCACTCCACCAAGATGCTTCAAAATATCATTCAGAAACGTCTGGGCAAAGGTAAGTGGGTAACTTAGGAGTGTCGGAACATCTGATTAAGTTCACCAAGTCACTTGGCGACAATCAATAAGCTACAGTGCAAGTGTCATAAATCCTCTGTGCAGAGCATCTTGCAGACTAGAAGATGCTCTGCTGCGTTTTCCTGAATTATATTCCTGACAGTTACATGATTCCTCTGTGCAGAGCATCTTGCCTTTGGAGATGCTCTGCTGCGTCTTCCTAAGTTACTGAGCTAGCAGCTTGTTTGACAGTGCAGGATTCGATGTTGGTGCTGATTACTCAGGTGTTCCTCCTAACTCAGGCTTCTTACTGAGCATGCTTATCCAGAACTTTGCAGTTGTATTTTCTGGTTCTGCAGTTGTGCTGTTGCCCTCTGCTCGTGTTCCTGATCTTTGTGTTCTGACCCCGGATTGTTATTTGACTTTTCTCTGTCCGCTCCCTATTTCAGTCGTGACCTCCTGCCTATTGACCTCAGACCGTTACCTGATCATGTCTCTGTTTTCTCCCTGAACCTATTATGTGCTCTCTTGATTTCTGACCCTTGGATTATGGACCTGACTATATCTCCGTTTATTCCTTGTGCTCATACGTTACCAGACCCCGGCTTTCCTGACTACTCTTCTGTCCATTCTACCCGTAAGTAGCGACTTTATCACAGCAAGCTAGGTAAGGAGATACGGGAAAGGTTCACTATCAAAAAAAAGTCACAAGACGAGGGATATGTCCTTTCTCCTTTTTCATAAGTAATCACGAGGAAGCCGACTTAGGTGATTCAAGTTTTGGGTAAAAATAGAACTATAAGCAGTCTGCGATATGCAACTGTTGGGGTGAGAGAGAAGACCTAAAGAAGCTTAACCTGAAGTTGGAGGGAGAAAGCGAGGAGATGAGACTTCACCTGAACATCAAGAAGACCAAAAGGATCAACCAACAAGCAAGTCCTTAGAAAGCACAACAAAGAAGAAATAGAATGGTGACAGTATTAATATATTAATCACAGTGGTGGTACCACAGTGTTGACCAGAGCTGGGGCATACAGCCATAGTAAGCATGGACCAGGTATGGAACTGAAAGGACATCTCTGTCACCATCAAAGAAAGGCTGATCACTGCAATTGTTTTTCAAATTGTGACATATGGCTGTGAGATGTGGACACTCGAAAGCAGACAGAAAAAAATGGATAAGTTTGAGTTTGAGTTGTGGTGCTGGAGAGATTTCTATGAATCCCATGGACAGGTAGGATCACCAGCAAAGATGGGGTTTGATCATATAAACCCTGAGATGTCCCTGTAGAGCAAGATCACCAGATAGAAGCTAATCTTTTTTTTTCATACGCAGTGAGGGCAAAATTCAGTAGAAAAGGTGAATTGGTCAGTAG